>NC_053428.1:49365862-49533935 GCF_007990345.1 Gossypium hirsutum | reverse complement strand
TTATGGAAATCCAGAAACCGTTCTGGACCTGTCTCACGAGAACCTGAATATCTCTTAACATAATATCCATATGATTGTTTCGTTACTTTCCTATGAAAATAGATTCATCAAGGTTCGTTTACATAATTTATTCACTATTTAATTCCATTCCTACTATTTTTAGTGATTTTCCAAATCTACATCACTGCTGCTGTCAGCATCTGCCTTTAAGGTAGACATTACCTATTTCATAGTTTCCATGATTCAACTAGCTCTTTTAGCATAAATAGCATAAATTATGATAGTGATTAACCATTCCCATGGCCAATCCTTGTTAAGCATATCCACACCTCTCAATAACCATATCCATACCAAATGATGATAACATTATGCTCAATATATATAAGCCATTTTCGCATGGCTATCCAAAATTATACAAGTCCAAAGGGTCCATGACCCCAACAAAAAGGGTAGTCCTATACATGCCATTTCGAAGTTCAACCAAAATTGTACCAAAAGGGGGGCTTTGATAGTGTGGGCGACTTCGACTTCAAAATCCCGAGTCCGATAGCTGGAGAACCAAAATCTATAAAACAGAAAATCAAGGAGACGGAGTAAGCAATTTATGCTTAGTAAGTTTGAGCAAGGGATTCCAGCACAACAAAAGTATAGCATTCATGTAGCTAAACGGATAATTTCATATGCACAATTTTTCAATATCATACTTACTTCACATTACCAACCCTTTTATTCATACACAAAGATCAACTTAGCCAAAGGCCGGTAGCTCATTTATCAACTGAGCGAATACTTATTTGTAAGGGCTCAACTAATTCAAAGCACATACGAAACATACCTCAATGTTGGGATGTTTCAAGCGTATTAACTGAAACTTTATAGCAAGATCATTCATTCCCAAATCACGTACCTTCGGAATTTAACCGGATATAGCTACTCGTTCAAATGCCTTCGGGACATAGCCCGGTTATAGTAACTCGCACAAATGCCTTCGGGACTTAACCCGGATTTAGTAACTCGCACAAATGCCTTCGGATCTTAGTCCGGAATTAGTATCTCGCACAAATGCTTCGGATCTTAGTCGGATATGGTCACTTAGCACAAAGTGCAAGTTATACAAAGTGCCAAGTATTAAAATAGGGAGATTTGGGTTTGCATGTCAAAATGCCAAGTTTATACAAAGTGGCCGGCCAAGTAAGGATTTCTCCACTAAGTTTATATATTTATAATTAAATATTGGTAAGCAAGTTAAAATAGATGAAAAATAAAGATTAATAAAGAGAAAATAGATTTTAAATGATTGCTAACCGAAAATGAACTTAGCCACTAAAATATGAAAACGTGAGTTACCGAAGTTGATCTTGTAATGTGTCAAATTATTAGAATAGATGAAAAGTATGTTTGGATATGCATTAAGTTAAAAGTTAAATTTTAAATTATGTATGGGAAAATACCGAATCTCTGTGTGTGTGACTATGAGAAAGAAGTATAAATTAGGGTTATGATGATTGAGTTATTTTATTTGCTTAGCTGGAGTTGAAGCTCAAGATCAGAGGGAGCCAAGTTCGTTCAAAGGGAAAGCGAAAGCGGTGGAGTAGCCGATCGGAGTTGTTCATCCGATTAAAAAGGTAAGTCCTTAGGCAAATTAAGTTAGATAAGATATCATAGTATGTATGAGTTATTGGGAATAGAATGTAAAATTTTGATCAATCTATGTCAATAGGATGATTAGAGGTAAGAAAATACAGCACTATGTGTGCTAGATTATGTGGCACTATGTGTGCGAGAAAACATTGCACTATGTGTGCGAATAAGTAAGAGCACTATGTGTGCGGGCTTTCAAATCGAGCACTAAGTGTGCAATGTTGATTATGGAGTATTATTTGTGGAAATCTAAAATGCACTTGGAAATTTAATTGGAATTTGATTGATAGATGGAGTGACTTGGCTTACGCTTTAATTTTTTTTTGGTTTGTATATTATATATAATTACACATATATATATATACGTCAATGGTAGTATATGACAATTGCCATGGTATTTAATTATGTATAATTAGATTAGGAGTACATGGTGAATTCGGGTAGGTATGTACCAAATGCATAAGGTACGTTTGTGACCTAATGTTTCCTTGTGATATCATGGTTAAATTCGGATAATATGGAGTTAATTATTTAGTTTATAGATAATTGAATTATTATAGTATTAAATTTTCTTGGGACTTACTGAGTTAACAACTCACTCGGTGTGTTTTTTTGTTTTTACATAGATCATCTTATCAAGGAGAGCTTGGGAACCATCACGAAGTCATCACAACTTTTGTCAACCTTTTTGGTACTTTTGTTTTAAACCTTAGTAGACATTATGGCATGTATAGGATAAAAATTTTTGGAAGGTTTGCTATTTTGGTATAATTGTATATAAAGCCATACGAATATGGCTAAAGTTCTATGTATGAAATTAAAAATGTTTGGTTTCAAATCTCACAACGTAAATTAACTTGATTTAGAACTTCTTAATTGTGATAGGATTGAATCATATATTTTACATTATGTATGTGTATTCGGTCAATAGGGGATAAATCATTAAACGAATAGAAGGGTTTTAATCTGGTAATATTATTCATTAGATTTAAGGTTTCACTATTAAATATTTATTTTATTTATTTTTTATCTCAAGTGTTCCATTGAAGAGTTGAGCAGGTTATGTTATATGACCCTATTTTAGTAATCGACTCGGATGTTGGAGTGCTACATTTTATTGGTATCAGAGCTACGATTTAGTCGGTTCTAGGACTACCGCAGTGCGTATGAGTCTAGCTATACATGCCTTAATGTTAGTATATGATAGTGTGATGACTTCTGACGGTTGAAATTATTGTTTTGATTAGTAAATGGAACCCAATTTAGAGAGAGCCTTAGCGGATGACGTTGAGAGTGTAGCGGTTGCTCCTGCGGAAGGGACACCGCCTATGGAACCTCAATCATCTGCGAATAATCAAGATGATGGGCAAAACAAGCTTTCTTTACTATGATGAACGAGTGGGTCGCACAATATGCTCGAACTAACTCGGCTGCTCAACCATTCCCGAATTTAAATAATCCACCTCAGGTGCCTATAGTACCAGCAACTACTGATCCTTTGAGGCTGAGCAAACCTCCTGTGGATTTGATTAGGAAGCGTGGGGCCGAAGAATTCCGAGCCACAGCTAATGATGATGCTGAAAGAACCCTGTTTTGGCTTGATAACACTATCCGTGTCTTTGAAGAGCTGTCGTGCATGCCTGACGAGTGTTTAAAGTGTGGTGTATCCTTGTTACGGGACTCGGCCTACTATTGGTGGAGAACACTGATTTCTATTGTTCCGATGGAACGAGTTACTTGGGATTTCTTTCAGGTGGAGTTTCGTAAGAAGTATATTAGTCAACGATTTATGGATCAAAAGCGTAAAAATTTTTGGAGCTCAAACAAGGTCGTTTGACAGTATCAGAATACGAACGTGAGTTTGTAAGACTCAGTAGATATGCTCGAGAGTGTGTAGCTGATGAAATTGCCATGTGTAAAAGATTCGAAGAAGGATTGAATGAAGATTTAAAGCTACTGGTGGGTATTTTAGAAATAAAAGAATTTGTAACACTAGTCGAACGGGCTTGCAAGGCTGAAGAGCTGGGAAAGGAGAAAAAGAAAGCTGAATCGGAAGCCAAAGACTTTCGTAAAGGATCGGCGGGTAAAACTTCTTTCTCAGCTGGAAAGAAATTCAGAGACGATACTAATAAATCGAAGACGATCGCAGGAATTTCTATTAGGGAGCGACCATCAACGAAATCTCGAGCTACTTCGGTTGCTAGTGTTGGTAACAATCGACAAGAAAAACCTGAATGTTCACAATGTGGAAGGCGACATGTAGGTGAATGTTGGGGTAAATCTATTAATAGATCCTGTTATAGATGCGGTTCGAGGGATCATTTCATTCGAGATTGTACAAAATCTGACAAGAAAAATAAGATGCAAGGTGTGAGATCGAGTGGTACAGCGACTAGAGGTAGACCACCGAGAAACACAGGAGGTAGGGGTAGTAGTCAGAGAGGGATTTCTGATACGGCTGTTCGATTTGAAACTCGTGCTCCTGCAAGAACTTATGCCATCCGCGCGCGAGAGGAGGCATCTTCCCCTGACGTTATCACTAGTACTTTCATTTTTTGATACTGATGTGATTGCATTGATTGACCCTGGCTCTACTCATTCTTATGTATGTGAGACTTTAGCATCCAGTAAGACTCTACCTGTTGAGTCTACTGAGTTTGTAATTCGAGTGTCGAATCCCCTAGGTCGATATGTACTTTTCGACAGAGTGTGTAAGAAATGCTCCTTGATAATCCGAGATTCCTGTTTTCCGGCTGATTTGATGCTTTTATCGTTTGATGAATTTGATGTTATCCTTGGTATGGATTTGTTAACCGTACATGATGCAGTTGTGAATTGCAAAAGAAAGACCATTGATTTGAGGGGTGCAAATAATGAGATAGTACGAGTTGAGTGTACTGACTTGAACAAAATGACAGCAATAATATCCTCGATGACCGCTCAGAAATATGTGAAAAAGGGGTGTGAAGCATATCTTGCGTACGTACTTGATAACAAGGAGTCAGAAAAGAAAATTGAATCAGTACCAATAGTTTGTGAGTATTCAGATGTTTTTCCTGAGGAGTTACCGGGATTACCACCCGTTCGAGAGGTAGAATTCGGCATCGAACTGGCACCTGGTACCACACCAATTTCGATAGCTCCGTATCGTATGGCACCAACGGAATTGAAGGAATTGAAAACTCAATTGCAAGAGTTGACGGATAGAGGTTTCGTTAGACCGAGTTTCTCACTTTGGGGTGCACCAGTATTGTTTGTGAAAAAGAAAGACGGAACCATGAGAATGTGCATCGACTATCGTCAATTGAACAAAGTGACAATAAAGAATAAATATCCGTTACAAAATATTGATGATTTGTTGATCAGCTAAAGGGAGCCTTAGTGTTTTCAAAGATAGATTTGAGATCAGGCTACTATCAGTTGCGTGTTCGAGGATCAGATATACCCAAGACTGCCTTCAGAACGAGATATGGTCACTACGAGTTCTTAGTAATGCCGTTTGGGCTCACTAATGCCCCTGCGGTATTTATGGACTTGATGAATCGAATCTTTAGACAGTATCTGGATCGGTTTGTAGTGGTGTTTATAGACGACATCTTGATTTATTCACACAATGAATCTGAACATACTGAGCATTTGAAATTGGTATTACATATTTTACGAGACAAGCAGTTATACGCAAAGTTCAGTAAATGTGAATTCTGGTTGAGAGAAGTTAGCTTTTTGGAACATGTGGTATCCGCATCGGGTATTCGAGTTGATTCGAACAAAATTTTGGCCATAATTGATTGGAAGCCTCCGAGAAATGTTACTGAAGTTAGGAGTTTTTTGGGACTTACCGGTTACTACAGATGGTTTGTAAAGGGTTTCTCGATGATAGCCACACCGATGACGAAACTACTTAAAAAAGATGTTAAGTTTGAATGGTCAGAACAATGTTAGAAAAGTTTCGACCGATTGAGAACCTGTTTAACTGAAGCTCCAGTGCTAGTATAGCCAGAATCCGGTAAAGAGTTTGTTATTTACAGTGATGCATCCTTACTTGGGCTGGGTTGTGTGTTGATGCAAGAAAGTCGAGTTGTGGCTTACGCGTCGAGGCAATTAAAACCGCATGAGAAAAACTATCCGACTCATGATCTTGAATTAGCGGCCATTGTTTTTGCTTTGAAAATATGGAGACACTACTTGTTTGGAGAGAGGTGTCATGTTTATTCTGACCACAAAAGCCTCAAATATTTGACGACTCAAAGAGATTTGAATCTGCGACAAAGACGTTGGCTTGAGTTGTTGAAAGATTATGAACTCGTCATTGATTATCACCCGGGAAAGGCTAACGTGGTTGCCGATGCTTTAAGTCGTAAATCGCTGTTTGCCTTGAGAGCGATGAATGTTCACCTGTCCATTTCATCCGATAATGTGTTAGTAGCTGAATTAAAGGCCAAACCATTATTAATTCATCAAATACTTGAATCCCAAAAAGTCGATGATGAATTGGTCGCTAAACGAGCTGAATGTGAATCAAATGAAGAATCAGAGTTTTGGATTGACGACAATGATTGCTTGACGTTTAAGAGTTGATTATGTGTTCCAAGAAATTCGAAACTTATTTCGATGATTTTAAGCGAGGCTTATAGTAGTCGAATGCCAGTTCACCGGGAAGTACGAAAATGTACCACGATCTAAAACGTCAATTTTGGTGGCCTAGTATGAAACGAGACATTTCTAACTTTGTTTTGAAGTGTTTTATATGTCAACAAGTGAAAGCGGAACATCAAGTGCCTTCGGGATTACTTCAGCTGATCATGATACCCGAATGAAATGGGATTGAGTCGTGATGGATTTTGTAACTGGTTTGCCGTTGACGCAGAGTAAGAAAGACTCAATTTGGGTTATTGTTGATAAATTGACGAAGTCAGCTTATTTTATCCCTGTCCGTATGGGTTTCTCACTCGATAAATTGGCAGAATTATATGTCTCCCAAATTGTTCGATTACATGGAATACCTATTTCTATTGTCTTGGATAGAGACCCGAGATTCACATCACGATTTTGGAAGAAATTACAAGAAGCATTGGGTACCAAGTTGCACTTTAGCACCGCTTTTCATCCCCAGACTGATGGTCAATCCGAGTGGATAATTCAGATACTCGAAGACATGTTGAGATGTTGTATCCTAGAGTTTTATGGTTCATGGGAAAGATATTTGCCTTTGGTTGAATTCGCTTACAACAATAGTTTTCAATCAAGCATTAAGATGGCACCTTATGAGGCTTTGTACGGTCGTAAATGCCGTACAACATTGTTTTGGACCGAACTAAGTGAAAGTAAAATCTTCGGGGTTGATTTGATTAAGGATGCTGAGCAGAAAGTTCAAGTGATTCGTGAAAGTTTGAAAGCCGCTTCGGATCGTCAGAAGTCGTATGCAGATTTAAAAAGAAAAGACATTGAATATCAGGTTGGGGACAAAGAGTTTCTTAAAGTCTCACATTGGAAAAAGGTGCTGAGATTTGGCCGTAAGGTCAAATTGAGTCCGAGGTTCATCGGGCCGTATGAAATATCTGAACGAATTGGGCCAGTTGCATACCGATTGATTTTACCCCCTGAACTTGAAAAGATTCACAATGTTTTTCATGTCTCGATGCTTCGACGTTATAGATCTGATCCATCGCATATAATTAATTTATCTGAGGTGGAGATTCAATCTAATTTGAGTTATGAAGAAGAACCGGTTCGTATTTTAGTACGTGAAGTAAAGGACCTGAGAAACAAGAAAATCCCATTAGTAAAAGTACTATGGCTTAAGCACAGGGTCGAAGAAGCTACTTGGGAACTTGAAGACACTATAAAGGATCGATATCACTTATTTGCGGGTAAGATTTTCGGGGACAAAAATTCCTTATGTGAGGGAGAGTTGTGACAGCCCTAATTTGACCTTAGACGGAATGTGGTTTCGGGACCACAAAACCGAGTCAAAAGTGATTTTAAAAAAAAATCTAATTTGCATATCTTTATGTGTGGAAGTGCATGTGTGAAAATTTGAGATTGTTAATTTAGCCTCATGAATGTGAATTTCATTTGATTGACTTAGTTGAGAACCTAAGAAAATATGATAGGTGAAAATGTAAGGACCAAATATTATTAAAGTAGGGAGGTTTGGGTTTGCATGTCAAAATGCCAAGTTTATACAAAGTGGCCGGCCAAGTAAGGATTTTCTCCACTAAGTTTATATTATTTATAATTAAATATTGGTAAGTAAGTTAAAATAGATGAAAAATAAAGATTAATAAAAGAGAAAATAGAAGAGGGGTGTTCATCTTCTTCTCCACCTTGCCAAAACCGAAACAAAAAGGAAGGAAATAGGGAAGTTTTCATTAAGAAATTCGGCAACCCTTTTTCTAGTTGGAGGTAAGTTTTGAAATGTTGGTTTTAACTTCCTTTGTATGTTGAACTAATTGTTAAAATGCATTTCGGCAATGTCATGAAAAAAAATCAAACTTTCATGGTGGTTTAGGCATTAAGCCGTATATCAAGAGGTTAGGAGTAGAGGTTGTTTCATGTTGTATTGAATTAGTAGAGATTATTATGAGGTTGAAATTTGTGGAATTTTAGTTAAGTAATGCTTGGTACATTCGGCCATAGGGGTTAATGGAATGTTTATTTTATTTGTTAATTTCTTTTATGAGAAATGGGTAATTGTTAAAGCCGAATGAGTTAGGATGGATAGGATAGTACAAAATTTATGTTATGTGATAATTTAAGTAGTTGACAGAGACATGGAAGAAGGAATAAATTGATATTCTTATGTTTTGAGAGTGAAAGGTCTAATGAAGATATAATAAATTTAAATGCATATTTTAGTTTAAATGTTAAGTAGAATTTGGTTAAAATAGCTTGATATATGTGTGTTTGCCGATTATTTTGTTTATCAAGATAATTGAGTGACCAAATTTTTTAATTTGAAATTTTGTTTGATTAATTAAAATGGGCATTAAGATGTCGAATTCATGAAATTAGAAGTTTATGAGCTTGATAGATTTTAAATGATTGCTAACCGAAAATGAACTTAGCTACTAAAATATGAAAACGTGAGTTACCGAAGTTGATCTTGTAATGCGTCGAATTATTAGAATAGATGAAAAGTATGTTTGGATATGCATTAAGTTAAAAGTTAAATTTTAAATTATGTATGGGCAAATACCGAATCTCTGTGTGTGTGACTATGAGAAAGAAGTATAAATTAGGGTTATGATGATTGAGTTATTTTATTTGCTTAGCTGGAGTTGAAGCTCAAGATCAGAGGGAGCCAAGTTCGTTCAAAGGGAAAGCGAAAGCGGTGGAGTAGCCGATCGGAGTTGTTCATCCGATTAAAAAGGTAAGTCCTTAGGCAAACTAAGTTAGATAAGATATCATAGTATGTATGAGTTATTGGGAATAGAATGTGAATTTTTTGATCAATCTATGTCAATAGGATGATTAGAGGTAAGAAAATACAGCACTATGTGTGCTAGATTATGTGGCACTATGTGTGCAAGAAAACATTGCACTATGTGTGCGAATAAGTAAGAGCACTATGTGTGCGGGCTTTCAAATCGAGCACTAAGTGTGCAATGTTGATTATGGAGTATTATTTGTGGAAATCTAAAATGCACTTGGAAATTTAATTGGAATTTGATTGATAGATGGAGTGACTTGGCTTACGCTTTAATTTTTTTTTGGTTTGTATATTATATGTAATTACACATATATATATACGTCAATGGTAGTATATGACGATTGCCATGGTATTTTAATTATGTATAATTAGATTAGGAGTACATGGTGAATTCGGGTAGGTATGTACCAAATGCATAAGGTACGTTTGTGACCTAATGTTTCCTTGTGATATCATGGTTAAATTCGGATAATATGGAGTTAATTATTTAGTTTATAGATAATTGAATTATTATAGTATTAAATTTTCTTGGGACTTACTGAGTTAACAACTCACTCGGTGTGTTTTTTTTTTATTTTTACATAGATCATCTTATCAAGGAGAGCTTGGGAACCATCACGAAGTCATCACAACTTTTGTCAACCTTTTGGTACTTTTGTTTTAAACCTTAGTAGACATTATGGCATGTATAGGATAAAAATTTTTGGGAGGTTTGCTATTTTGGTATAATTGTATATAAAGCCATACGAATATGGCTAAAGTTCTATGTATGAAATTAAAAATATTTGGTTTCAAATCTCACAACGTAAATTAACTTGATTTAGAACTTAATTGTGATAGGATTGAATCATATATTTTTACATTATGTATGTGTATTCGGTCAATAGGGGATAAATCATTAAACGAACAGAAGGGTTTTAATCTGGTAATATTATTCATTAGATTTAAGGTTTCACTATTAAATATTTTTTTATTTTATTTTTTTATCTCAAGTGTTCCATGAAGAGTTGAGCAGGTTATGTTATATGACCCTATTTTAGTAATCGACTCGGATGTTAGAGTGTTACATAAAGTGCAGAGCTCACTTTTTTTTATAGATTCCTAATTGACGTTTTGAGAATGTGATCAACTCTTCATTTTCAATCATTTTAATCTCAATCTTTTGTCTTCCCCTTCTTTCCTATGTTTGCCATTGCCGAAAGATGGGGGGACGAAAGAAACAATCAAAAAGATTACAAAGGAATACTCTATTAAACTTTTGTGATATTATGGAATAAAAATCTTATTGAATGAGATGCATATATATAGGGGATGGAAAACTTAAGAATTGAAGGCTCAAACAAATGAAATTAGGCCTCAAGTTATCTCCTTTCACTATAGATTCTCACATTGTTATGTGTAATATAAATTACTTGTCACTTACTAAAATTGTGCTTAGTTTGTCTATAATACTATGGAGAATGTGTTTCAACAAATTAATAAGAGTTTGATGTTTAACCATTGATGATCTACTTAATTTTATTTTATTACGCACGAAGGATTGCAATGTTTGCATCAAACCACATGTAAGTGAAAATAAAATAAAATAGTTGTGCATTTAAATTGCGAAACTCGAAAAAAATTCACAAATTAATTAGAATTTATGTAAAATATCAATTTTCAATGGTCTCCAAAACTTGAAACATAGGCCAAATAATCCCATTTCAAATGTAAGTCTAGAATTTATACTCACCTGTTGATTTTAGACTTAACACAATTGGAAGAAAGACTTTTGAGCTCAAATTTAACCTCTCTCTTTTCTTTTTCTTTATTCTTTTTTATTTTTTGCATTCAAATTCTATTCAAAATATGGGAAAAAAAAGAACAATAAAAGAAAGTATAAATTAGTGTATGGCTGGATAAAAAATGATGTAACCATTTATTAAAAAAAGATATTTTATTTTCCTACTAATAAAATTCAAAGATGGAAAAACATAAAAGGGAAGTGTGAATTAGTTTCTAGCTGGATAAACAATGGTGTAACCATTTTCTAAAAAAGAATGATATTTTATTTTTGTCCAAAATATTGGAAAAAAATAATAAAAGGGAAGTATATATTAGTTTACAGCTAGATGAAAAATGGTCCAACCATTTTCTATAAAAAACAATATTTTATTTTCCTAGTATGATAAAAATTTAATTATTTCTCCTTATTTGGATATTTTCATCATTACAATGTAAATCAATTTTGAGCACATTTCAAGGTAATGTTTTGGCCACTAATATGAACTATCATGGATTGATTTTCTTGATTTACTTTATTACAAAACTCTATGGAAAAAATATAATAGTAGTCACTATATCACCTTTCAAATTGTATTTTCTAATAAAGGGAGTGTTTTTTTTACTATTTATGCCGTGAGGAAGTTTGAATTGAAGTAAAATATGTAGTGTTTGAGTGAAGTTTGAATTCAGTTGTTGAGGGGATGTGATGGACGATTTTAGGGGTGAAATTAGGGATATAGGGAGAAAATTGAAGAATAAGAGAGTTAGAAGTTTAATTGGAAATCATTCGGTCTGTAAACCACTATTTTTCTTCTCTTTTCTTGCGACTTCTTACCTCCTTTCTCTACCATTTTCTTTTGTGTTCCTTCCGTTTTCTTTCTATTTGCTTCTAACGCCACCCTTGCTTTTCCCATCTCGATTTTTTTTACCGTTTCAATTGCTGGTTACCTTTCTTGGTTCGTTCAGTTTACTTTGTTGAATTGTATTCTGCTCTGTTCTATCGGGTAAGTGGTCTTCTTCAACCCTTTTTTTCATTTTCTTCGTTCTAGTAAAACAATTGCGATACTTAGCCGTGGGTGAAGTGATCGGTAAGTGCTATTAATACATCTTTATTTTTGGGTTGTCGAATCATTGACTAAACAAAATTTTTCATGTTTAGGAGATCATTAGACGACTGTAGGAATTTCGACTAGTGCTATTGAAGTGTGAATTCACCAGTGTTCGTTCAAGTAAAGGGTTTAACGATTTGGGGTTGAAATACCTTTACAAGTTTTTCAACTAAATAACATTTTAAATGACTTAATTGATGTGTTAATGATCAATAATAGGTGCTAGAGTACTCATGGTTGTTCTACCTTTGAACCAATACCAAGTGTGTAAACACGACTCTGGGAATGGAAATTGATAAAAAGCTGAAAAATGTGAAAGTCGATGCCACACGGGCGTGCAGCTGCCAGTGTGGTAGGCCATGTGATTGGACACAGGCGTGTGGGCCCCACATGGGTGAACCACACAGGCGTGTGGGATTATCGGGCTAGGCCGTGTGATCTATACGACTAAGGCCATTTTGGGCTTTGTGGGCCCACATGGGCAATTTACATGGGCTTATGGGACTATTTTCACTGTTTGACTGCTAAGGTTGCACGGATCGCCCGAGTCGACTGTGGACCTACTGTAGGGTCTGTAAGATTATCCAGATCCCTAATTGACTGAACGACTGTTATATCCATGTATTTTATGTATATACATGTACGACTGTATTTTTTAGCATGCTGTTAAAACTGTACTGAATACATATATGATACCATGATTTGCCCTGACATGATTGTATGATGCATTACATGGGGATGGGTTTATATGGATTGGAGGAAGTGTACTAAAAGGCTTCGAGCCTAACTTACCGGCAGCTCAGCTACAAACTACTATTTAGTGCCACATTCAGTACTTTTTGGAGTGTAGGGATGGGTGGGTTGATTATATCCCCACATGGAGTGTAGGTTTGGACGGAGATGGAGTGTAAAGGCTAGCTGGGTAGGACTTGTATACTGCATAGTTTGATATTATACTGATTACTGGTGTTGTAATGGGCCAAGGCCCAAATGCATGACTGCCTCTGTACTAAGATGGGTTAAGGCCCAAACTGATACTGTCACTGATTCTGAAAAGGGCTTAGGCACAGATTGTGGTTGCCTTCTGTCTTTCTGTTTGTTCTATATGGGATTACACACTGAGTTTTTGTAAACTCACCCTTCTGTTCTAACTGTACAGGTAATCCCCAAACATAGGCGGATCGGTGCGGCGAGGACTCAACAGTAGCTACACGACTCATTTCATTCTATATTAGTAATTAATTATAATTTTGATTTTATTTTGGGGTATTTATTGTAATAATGGCCTCTTTAGATTTTCATGGATTATTTGGGATTTTTTTTATTGTTTTGATTTATAACTGCTAGTAGTAGGGACAATCGAGTTTTCAAAAAATCAGTCTTTTTTTAACAAATTACACACGAATACGCAAACTATTTTTAAAGCTTCTATGATAAGTGACGTTTTGAAAATAAATAACGTTCTGAAAGTAAATAACTTTTTAATGATGATTCATGTTTTGAAAATGAACGAGACATCTTAGAATCAATGAAAGGTAATAAAAAGAGGACTAATAGGAAAGAGGGTTTTTCTTTAATAACAACTTGTTTTATGAAAAACACTTCAATGTGACATCGCCAGATTTGGCCATAACGTCCAGGCTGGGTTTGAGGTGGTACAGTTTCTGTTCAAAAATCGGTTAGCAATATATTCAATAGAGGGGTGACCAAATGTAAAAGCTTTTCCTATGGGTAAAAAAATGATAAAAAAATATCATTAACACATAAAGTGGAGAGCTTTGTAGGAGAGCTTTGTACAACCCATTTTCGGTAAAATCGAAATAATAGTTTCAAAACCACAAATCTGAAGTTGAAAAATTTATTTTAATATTATTTTGAGGTCTACAGCGTGATAATATTATAGTATAAAAATTTCATTAAGAAATTTTACCGTTTGCATGTTCAATTTGATGAAAAGGACTAAATTGCGTAAAGTGTGAAAGTTGTGTTCTATTAGTAAAGGTATTAAATAGCTATAGAACTATAAAATGGATATCCTTATTTGGTAATTAGCCCATTAAAGAGTTATTGGAATATGATGGCTTGACATTTTGTGAAATAAATAATTTATATAAAGGTTAATTATGTAAATTGGTTAAAAATGACAAAACAAATAAAACAAAAATTTTAAAAGATTCATCTTTCTTTTTAGTCTTCAACCAAAAATGGAAGAAGAAAAGAGCCATGAGAGCTTGTTGTTTCGGCCACCCTATTTTTGCTTGCATGTGAGTATCATTTGTCCCGTTTTTAATGATTTTTATGTTTTCATGATCGTTGTAGCGTAACCTAACTAGCCTGAGGATTAATTTGTAAAATTATTAAATTGTTTAAGTTTTTCCATTGATGAAAATGATAGGGTTTTGAAGTTTAATAGAAGAAAATGAATCTTTGTTGTTAGTTAAACAATTTTGTTAAGTGATTTTTATTGAAATTACCAATTAGAGGTTAATTTGTGAAATATGAAAAATGTGTGGTAACAGTATGAATTGGTGAATTATATGCGCTGCTATAAGCACATACAAAATTTGGCTAGGCTTAGTTAGTAGTGAAATTTCATGAATTTAATTTTACGAGCCTAGGGACTAAATTGTAAAAAAAGTCAAATGTTTAAGGGCAAAATGGTAATTTTTCCATAACATGAAATTGGATTAAATTGAGTAGAATAATGATTAAATGAGCTAATTTTGATTATATAGATCAAGAAAAATGACGTACGGAATTAGATCGAGGGAAGATAAAGTTATTGTTTAAACAATCATTTTTCGTCGTACGAGTTCGAGGTAAGTTTGTATGTTAATAAACATTAAATTATATGTTTTTTAAATGCTTTTTTATTATAATTGTGATGATATGAATCTACAGAATTATTCGACGAAGATTCGATAAAGTATGGATCCCGGTTGAACCTTGGAATATATAGGATACAAATGTCATGTCATTATGGGTTACCGTGTTTTGGGTGCTGGTCCCTTACGTTCTACCAGTGGCTAAGTTTTTCGGCATGTGTTTCGGTTACTCATCCGCTTGCGTAAGCAGCACTGTGTAGCTACATCTTGACCGTCAGCTTGTGTGAGTAGACCCAGTGATAGCTCGAGAGTGAGCATATATATATGAGATATGAGATATGAGATAGAGGTGGTTTCGACCACGTATTGGCACTTAGGTGCGAGATACCCAAGTATCCAATAGTATTCCAAATGGTTCAGCGAGCATAGTTCAGTTATGAGGCTATATGAGTTCGATACGAACTAGTACAGGTATGTACACGAAGTACATGGAAATGGTATATATATTTATGATATATGAACCCATGGTAAACTTGGTTGATGATTATGTGTTAGGCTTTTGGACTAAATTGAGTTGTGATATGCTTCATTTTACTCACTTAAATTGTGGTCCAACAGATTTGAGGAAAAGGTAAAGATCGACAAATTCTTCAATTGGAATTGCTATAAAAGCATGGAAAAGTATGAGTTTTTGAATGATTGAAATAAATTTAGCCATATGTTTGTTATATGAATGCACATAAGTAATGTAAACTTATGTTATAATGTTTTGTAATAATTTTCTAGTTCATATGATATCTAAAATTGAAAAGCTAATGTTGTTTAGGCTAAGGCCAAGACATGTTGGAGTGACTTAAATGGATTATACTTATAAATTGAAGTTATAAGCTTTATTTATTTGAATTACAAACTTACTGAGCATTTTATACTTACTTTGTGTCAATTTCTTTGTGTATCTAGATATCGGAAGATTGTTAGGGTTGGAAGTTGTCGGAGACATCATCACACTATCTATCGGCTATTCTGGTTAGGTTTAAAAAATAATATAATTTTATTATAAAATATTAGTGTTTAGATAATTCTTAAATTTAATTTTTGGATACTTATGACAATTCAAAGTACTTATATATATTTGTAAACATGAAATTCATGTTTTTGTTAACACATTGTAAATTCTCCTATTTATTAATCACCAATTTATTAATAACCAATTTATTGAAAGTAAATATTAGTGTATATTTTTATCAGGTTAGGTTTAAAGTACTTTAATTAATCATCAATTTAATGAAAGTAAATATATGAAGATACTACTAGTGTACATGTACAAGAATCGAAAAGGAAATATGGCTATCCCTTGAGTAGTCAAGGAAAGTTTAACTTGTTTACTACTGTAGGTGACCATGGCTGTAACTAAGAGTAGGGGCATCCTCAGCAGGACCTGTTGGAGCAAGCACAGAAGAAGCGGTTGCAATCTTCTTGCTTCGATAGATATGGAACAGGTCGAGAAACTTTGAGAAATGGGAGTATCGTTTGTAAAATTCCCTTGGGTTAAGTTGATCAAGGGGAGGTTCCCACCAACAATTAGAATCTGTCCACTTGTGATATGTTAAGCAAGCACCTTTTGAGTCTCATTGGATGCATCCATTTGGCTTTGGCTCTGCACCTCATTGTAAAGTTGGATTACCTTATTGGTTCTTACCATACGGTGAGCCTCAATAAGAGCGCGAGTGTCGTCAATCACAGGTATGTTTTCGTTCAAAAAGCGATTAGCAATGGATTCAATGGAGGGGTGACCAAATGCAAAAGGTTTTCCTACAGGTGAAAAAAATGAAAAAAAATCTTATTACCACATAAAGTGGAGAGCTCACCTTTATTTTTTTATAGATTCCGGATCAATATTTCGAGAATGTGATCAACCAGTCGTCATCATTTTCAATCATTTTAATCTCAATCTTTTGTTTTCCCCTAGTTTTCTTTCCAATGTTTGCCATTGCCAAAATATGGGAGGACAAAAGAAACAAGTAACAAGGTTACAAAGGAATGCTCTATTAGACTTTTGGGATATTATGGAATGAAAATCTTATTGAATGGGATGCATATATATAGGGGATAGAAAACTCAAGAATGGAAGGCCCAAACTAATTAAATTAGGCCTCTAAGTTATCTCCTTTGACTCTAAATTCTCATATTCGTATGTGTAATACAAATTATTTGTCACTTTCCAAAATTGTGTTTAGTTAGTCTATAGTACTATAGAGAATGTGTTTCAACAAATTGGTAGTAGTTTGATGTTAACGGTCGATGATCATGTTAATAATTAAGCCTAATCTTGGATTAGATAAGTAAATGTGTTTCTTGATTGTAGTAGTTATAAATTTGTCCTAACGATCGCTCATATTTAAATCTTATCTCATTAATTGTGATTTTAAAGAATCGATTATTGTCATATAATGTGCTAGGATAGCACGTTGTTTACAAACATATTGCATTGTATTGCTATTTGTATAGTTGTTAAGTTGGTGCAAAAACAAGATCAATATGCTAAAAAGTAGTGAAAATCAATACTATTAAAACTAAATGCGCACCCTGGAATAACTGATTGAATGTTTGAAAGGGAGATTCCTTGTAAAGAAATGAAGAAAAAAATACCCAAAATGCATAGAAGGAAATGATAGCTATGTAATTTATTACATTGCTGATTATAGCACATTCTAAAACAGGTCAGGCTGTGTAACTATGACCTGTCTTGCCTTTCCAATTTGATGATGCTATCAATAGATAGCATTTGAAAAGGACCTGGATTTTCTCCTCTACTTGGTTTTGTTTTACCATGCATGAAAGATTACAATGTTTGCATCGAAGTTATATAGAATAGATGAAGTAAACCAATTTGTTTATGTTCTAAGAATTCAACTCATAGGGTTGCTAAAAATTATTACAGGTTCTTGGAGGAAAACATTGTACTGAACAAAAGCTTAAACACAACACAATAAACAAGATAACACACTACACAGAAGAGGGTTATCTAGTTCAACCTTTCTCATGTGCAAAAGACAAAAACCATGAACAACGATGGAGTGCCAACTTGTTTTACAATTGGTGGTAGCCTATTTTTCACAGAGTTCATTAGTTGAAACTATAAGAATGAGGGTTGAATGTTAACTTGTTTCACTTCATGGAGTTGTTATTGTCATAGTCCAATGTTTACTTGTGAGAGCTATTTTCATTTTCATGTTTATTGTATCAATAAGAACGCAAATGAATGTGACTGATTCTAATTTACTATTTACAGGAACTATGCTATTTCAATCTTGTTGATGTGACGTTTTACACTTTGTTGGGTTGCTTGAATTTGAAGAATAAATGAATTTTTTTTTCAAATTTGAAATATGTTTGCTGCCATACAAGGTTAAGTAATAAGTAATGGAATCAAATATCAAGAAAAGAAAAAATAAAACAAGGAAAAGAAAAACATGAACATGACACACATAAAGAAATGTTCCAAAATATAAAAAATGTGTTATTAATGTATCAAAATTTATATAATTATAAAATAATTTACACAATTAGGAAACGCTAAAATACATGAACACAATAAGAAAATACAAATTGCTAGTATACACAGTCATTATCAAGTAATAAGTAAGTATCGAGTTATTGTCTCCACAGGGATTGTATTTGTGCTAAGTCTGTGACACCCCTAAAGTGACCCTAGTTGGAAAGCGGTCTCGGGACCGCTAGACCGAGTCACCAAATTATTTGAATGTGATAATTATTGCCTAAAATATGTGAATATAAATGTGTGAAAGTTTTAAGCTTCGATTTAGTTAATTGCATGTGAATTTAGTTGATAGGACTTATGTGAGAAAATTTAGAAATGTGCTAGGCAAATGCAAGTGGCCTAATAGTGCATGTAATCAAAGGGGTGGACTTGCATGTCAATTTCCCCCCATTTAAGTACTAGTGGCCGGCCATGACAAGGGATGATGGGCAAAACATGTTGTGTTAATGGAAAAATAAAATAAGAAGCATGGGCAAAACATGTCATGAAACATGTTGTGTTAATGGAAGAATAAAATAAGAAGCATGGGCAATAAACTAATAAGAAATTGAAGGAAGAAAACAAAGAGAAAAAAATGTGTTCATCATTCTCATGCATGACAAAAAAAAAAGAAAGAAGAGAAAGGCTCTCATGTTGTTCTTGGCCGAATAGGAGAAAGAAAAAGAAGGAAAAAGAGCTTTGAGGAAATCGGCTATGGTGGTTTGATAGACTAAGGTATGTTTGATGATGTTCCATGAGATGCATGCATGTTTTAGTAGTTAGCTTGAGTTCTAAATAGCCCATGGTTCAAATCTTTACTATGTCATGGAGATGATATTCGGCCAAGGTGGATTGGTGTTGATATCATTTGCATGCTAAAAGTGAAGCTTTGTAATGGTGCATGTGATGGTGGATTGATGATTCTTGAATCTTCTTTTTAGCATTTTTGAGTGAGACATTAAGTTCTTTGTTTAACCATGACCAAAAATTGAAATGGTATGGTGTTGTGATGCAATCGGCCCCAACATAGACATGTATATTCGGCCACATGAATAAGTACATAAGGTATGTGTATATTCGTCCATAAGCTAGCAAAATGAGACTTTAATGAGTTAAATTTGTTTGAATTAAGCTCAAGAGCAAAGGGGACCTAAAACCGATAAAGGGAAGGAAAAAGTGGTCGAATAGCCGCCGAAATCGTTCGACAACATCCGAGGTAAGTTTTAAGTGATTAAACGTTGAGTAAATTCAATTATAATAGGACATGATGAGTTGATTTAATAAGATATGATGTGGCCATGATATGTTCTAAGTTCAAATGGTAAGTTCTTAAGTGTTTGAGCTTGGGAATTTAAGGGTAATTTGAAATAGTCTGCTTAGGACAGCAGCAGTAACGTGACTTTAGAAAATCACCATAAATTTATGGATTTGAATTAGAGGCTGAATGAGACATGAAATTAAAGCTTAATGAGTCTAGTATCTTATAAAAGAAACTGTGTAAGCAAAAGAATTTCCGATAATGAGATACTTAAAGTTGTGTGAGACAGCGCAGAATGACACTGTAATCCTCTGTTCTGTATTTAGAAAATCATTATAAATTGTACAAAAATGGTTATAAGATAAAATTTATATGCTTAGACTCCTTAATGAGTCTAGTTTCAAATGAAATCAAATACAACACATTTTTAATTCTGTAAAATGAGAAATTTGATTCGTAGTGAAGAGTGGTCAGATTAGTCAAACAGTGAAACAGGGGAAACTTCAAGAAAAATCTGGTATTGATTGGCCAAACCTAAAATTCTGTAAATTTTATGGATGGAAGATATACGAGTCTATATTCAGGAAAAATTAACGGAAAGTGATTTGGAGTTTTGTAGCTCCAGTTATAAATAATTTAGTGACTATTGCTCAGGAAAAACAGCTTGGGCTTAATTTGAGATTGTGTTGTAAACCTTGATAAACTTGTTTTAGTTGCTCATAAGCTATTGATTAAACCCATACGTGAATTCTAAATTGTGATATTGGAAAATGATAGATGTAGATTCAGCCAAGACAGTGTGTATACGTGAAAGTATATGTGGTATGTGAAGTATATTTGGATAATTGTGATGTGAATACATGAAAATCTATATTTGTGATGAATGTGAAAGTGTATATATGTGATAAGGTCTAATGGCCGATGTGATGAATGTGAAAGTGTATATATGTGATAAGGCCTAATGGCCGATGTGATGAATGTGAAAGTGTATATATGTGATAAGGCCTAATGACCGATGTGATGAATGTGAAAGTGTATATATGTGATAAGGCCTAATGGCCGATGTGATGAATGTGAAAGTGTATATATGTGATAAGGCCTAATGGCCGATGTGATGAATGTGAAAGTGTATATATGTGATAAGGCCTAATGGCCGATGTGATAAATGTGAAAGTGTATATATGTGATAAGGCCTAATGGCCGATGTGATGAATGTGAAAGTGTATATATGTGATAAGGCCTAATGGCCGATGTGATGAATGTGAAAGTGTATATATGTGATAAGGCCTAATGGCCAATGTGATGAATGTGAAAGTGTATATATGTGAAGGGGCCGAGTGGCCAACGTGATGGATGTGAAAGTGTATAAATGTGATAAGTCCCGAAGGGTATTTGTGTCAGTACTATATCCGGGTTAAAACCCCGCAGGCTTTATGCGAGAATATTATCACTGATTAATGTCCGTAAGCTTCGTGCTCGTACTATATCCGAGCTCTAAAGACCCGATGACTACGTGTGGAGATTTTGTCCGGGTAAGAACCGATAACTTCGTGTGGAGATTATGTCCGGGTAAGACTTCGTAATAAGAATTGCTTATAAATATATTCAATGCGAAAGGTTAAACAGGTATGTACTCCAAGTTTATATGTGAGCTTGATTTGCACTAAATCATAAGGTAGTTATGTGATGCATACGAGAGCAATCTATGAGACTATTCCTATGATTTTGTGACATCGGATCAGTGTGAGAGGTTATGTGAAATCATACGATATATCTATGTCACATGAGCTCACTTTTATGTGAAAGTTTATCTGCCTATTGTATATGATGAGATGTGCATATTCGGTAAAGGGATGGTATGCCCGAAGGAAGAGTGAAATAAAAAATACGAACAACTATGTTATAATTTGATTGTTATCTGTTGACACTGCTTAAAACTTACTAAGCATTAAATGCTTACTCCGTTCTTTGAATCTCTGTTTTATAGATTTTGGTTCGTCAGCTATCGGACTCGGGATTTTTGGAAGTCGAAGTCTCCCACACTATCAAAGCCCCCATTTGGTACAATTTTGGTTGAACTTTGAAATGGCATGTATAGGACTACCCTTTTGTTGTTGGTCATGTACCCTTCGGTTTTGTGTAAATTTGGATAGCCATGCGAAAATGGCTTAAATATACTTTGATCATAGCATTATAATCGTTTTGTATGTTGTCCGTCGAGAGGTATGGAAATGTTGGTAACGGTTAGCCATGGGAAGGGTTATTCTTGATCACTTTTGGAATATGTATGACAAACTCTAGTTGATCCATGGAGGATCATGAAATAGGTAAAGTTTACCTTAAAAAAAACAGATGCTGGCAGCAGCAGTGATGTGGATGTGAAAAATCATTAAAAATAGTAGGAATGTAATTAAATAGTGAATAAATTATATAAGCGAACCTTGATGAATCTATTTTCATAGGAAAGTAACGAAACGATCATATGGACAGTATGTTAAGAGATATTCAGGTTCTTGTGAGACAGGGCCAGAATGGTTTCTGGATTCCCTGTTCCGACTTTGGAAATTCATTATAAATTAACCAGAGATAATTAGGAGTCCTGCCATATATGTATAGATTCCTCTCTGAGTCTAGTTTCTATAGAAACAAACGGCATCAGTATTGAAACTCTGTGCAGGGAGATATCCAAATCGTAATGCATGAAGGTCAGTGTAGTCGCACCCTGTAACAGGGGAGAATTTAACGAATAAACTGTACTAATTGGCGCGACAAAAAATTCTAGAAAAAATATGTAGATGGGCATATGAGTCTAGTTTCTGGGAAAAATTACGAAACTGATTTTCGAGTTGTGAAACTCAAGATATGATTTTTAAGGTGACAGTGACGCAGTTAGCCAACTGCCTGGAAATTTTTAAAATGGACTGCGATAGTAAGCGAATTTAGTCTGTGAACCCCTCGTGTCTGACTCCGGTAACGGTCTCGGGTACGGGGTGTTACAATTTTATTGGTATCAGAGCTACGGTTTAGTCGATTCTAGGACTACCGTAATACGTTTGGGTCTAGCTATACATGCCATTATGTGAATATTTGATAGTGTGGTGATTTCTGACAATTAAAAATGTGTTTATTTATTGTAATGAATTCCGATCCCGATCGAGCTGTAGCAGATGGTATTGAGAGGACTGAGACATGCTTATGATGTGTCAATATTGAGAAGGGTATAACATAAGTAAGTTCTTGAGTAATAGAGCTTAAATTATGATTTGATTAGATCATGTTTTAAGCAAATCAAAATCATGCTCTTTGTGTGTGGCTATTGAGCCGAAATTGCAAGAGTGATAAGTGTCTTGTGTTTGAGTTTTGCTAATGAAAATGAAATACGAATGTGTCATGATTTATTGTTAAATGTGCATGGTTATTCGAATGATGTCCGGGCTAAGTCCTGAAGGCTTTGTGCTAAGTGACCATATCCGGACTAAAATCCGAAGGCATTTGTGCAAGTTACTAATTCCGGGCTAAGCCCGAAGGCATTGGTGCGAGTTACTAAATCTGGGTTAAGTCCCGAAGGCATTTGTGCGAGTTACTATAACCGGGCTAAGTCCCGAAGAGCATTCATGCTAGTGATGTATCCGGGCTAAGTTCCGAAGAGCATTCGTGCTAGTGATGTATCCGGGCTAAGTCCCGAAGAGCATTCATGCTAGTGATGTATCCGGGCTAAGTTCTGAAGAGCATTCATGCTAGTGATGTATCCGGGCTAAGTTCCGAAGAGCATTCGTGCTAGTGATATATCCGTGCTAAACCCCGAAGAGCATTCGTGCTGGTGTTATATCCGGGCTAGGTCCCGAAGAGCAATCATGCTGGTGACGTGTATTCGGGCCTTCGTGCCCAGTAGGCTTCGTGCCGGTAATTTGAGCAAAGTTTAAGTATTCATTACTATACGAATTCAAATTTAAATGAGATGATATGTTTAAAAGTGTACATACATGATGTTTATAGACTTGGTTAAGTCATTTTAATGTGTAATAACGAATGAATAAGAGCACTATGTGTGTGAATGATTAGAGGCACTGTGTGTGTGCGAATTCCTTTAATCGAGCACTATGAGTGCGAGATCGGTCAGTGGGCACTAAGTGTGTGAAGTGGAATTCATGTAAGACCTCGTCTGGGACGAAGGCATTGATTGAGATAGTGTGTAAGACCATGTCTGGGACATGGCATCGGCTCGATATGTGAGCATATGAAAAACCATATCTAGGATATGGCAATGTAAGAGCTATATGTGCTTAATGAGTATCCGTAATGATTTCGAATGATTCAATGGGTATCGTTAACAGTGATTAAATGTGCTAAATGAATTCAATGTTCAGGTATGTGGAAGTTGATTTTCTTTTGGAAATGAGTTAAGTTGAATATTGAGATGTGATAAAGTTATAAAGGATATTTATTGGGATGTTTGAGTATATGTGTACTTTCGGTTAGGTTACAGCTTATACATGAATGAAAATGTGGGTTACAAATATGTGGGTTGATGATGTGAATTATACATGTTAATATGTGCTTAATATGTGTTTGAAATGCATTTGTGAATTAAATTAAGTGATTATTGCTTATGAAATCAATAATGAATTACAATTGCTATCGATGAGCTAATGTTTATATGAATATAATTCAATAAGAGGACATTATCCTAAACTATGCATCGGTAGAAATTTTTGGGGACGAAAATCCCTAAAGGGGGGAAGAGTTGTGACACCCCTAAAGTGACCCTAGTCGGAAAGCGGTCTCGGGACCGCTAGACCGAGTCACCAAATTATTTGAATGTGATAATTATTGCCTAAAATATGTGAATATAAATGTGTGAAAGTTTTAAGCTTCGATTTAGTTAATTGCATGTGAATTTAGTTGATAGGACTTATGTGAGAAAATTTAGAAATGTGCTAGGCAAATGCAAGTGGCCTAATAGTGCATGTAATCAAAGGGGTGGACTTGCATGTCAATTTCCCCCCATTTAAGTACTAGTGGCCGGCCATGACAAGGGATGATGGGCAAAACATGTTGTGTTAATGGAAAAATAAAATAAGAAGCATGGGCAAAACATGTCATGAAACATGTTGTGTTAATGGAAGAATAAAATAAGAAGCATGGGCAATAAACTAATAAGAAATTGAAGGAAGAAAACAAAGAGAAAAAAATGTGTTCATCATTCTCATGCATGACAAAAAAAAAAAGAAAGAAGAGAAAGGCTCTCATGTTGTTCTTGGCCGAATAGGAGAAAGAAAAAGAAGGAAAAAGAGCTTTGAGGAAATCGGCTATGGTGGTTTGATAGACTAAGGTATGTTTGATGATGTTCCATGAGATGCATGCATGTTTTAGTAGTTAGCTTGAGTTCTAAATAGCCCATGGTTCAAATCTTTACTATGTCATGGAGATGATATTCGGCCAAGGTGGATTGGTGTTGATATCATTTGCATGCTAAAAGTGAAGCTTTGTAATGGTGCATGTGATGGTGGATTGATGATTCTTGAATCTTCTTTTTAGCATTTTTGAGTGAGACATTAAGTTCTTTGTTTAACCATGACCAAAAATTGAAATGGTATGGTGTTGTGATGCAATCGGCCCCAACATAGACATGTATGTTCGGCCACATGAATAAGTACATAAGGTATGTGTATATTCGGCCATAAGCTAGCAAAATGAGACTTTAATGAGTTAAATTTGTTTGAATTAAGCTCAAGAGCAAAGGGGAACTAAATCCGATAAAGGGAAGGAAAAAGTGGTCGAATAGCCGCCGAAATCATTCGACAACATCCGAGGTAAGTTTTAAGTGATTAAACGTTGAGTAAATTCAATTATAATAGGACATGATGAGTTGATTTAATAAGATATGATGTGGCCATGATATGTTCTAAGTTCAAATGGTAAGTTTTTAAGTGTTTGAGCTTGGGAATTTAAGGGTAATTTGAAATAGTCTGCTTAGGACAGCAGCAGTAACGTGACTTTAGAAAATCACCATAAATTTAAGGATTTGAATTAGAGGCTGAATGAGACATGAAATTAAAGCTTAATGAGTCTAGTTTCTTATAAAAGAAACCGTGTAAGCAAAGGAATTTCCGATAATGAGATACTTAAAGTTGTATGAGACAGCGCAGAATGACACTGTAATCCTCTGTTCTGTATTTAGAAAATCATTATAAATTGTACAAAAATGGTTATAAGATAAAATTTATATGCTTAGACTCCTTAATGAGTCTAGTTTCAAATGAAATCAAATATAAACATTTTGAATTCTGTAAAATGAGAAATTTGATTCGTTGTGAAGAGTGGTCAGATTAGTCAAACAGTGAAACAGGGGAAACTTTAAGAAAAATCTGGTATTGATTGGCCAAACCTAAAATTCTGGAAATTTTATGGATAGAAGATATACGAGTCTATATTCAGGAAAAATTAACGGAAAGTGATTTGGAGTTTTGTAGCTCCAGTTATAAATAATTTAGTGACTATTGCTCAGGAAAAATAGCTTGTGCTGAATTTGAGATTGTGTTGTAAACCTTGATAAACTTGTTTTAGTTGCTCATAAGCTATTGATTAAACCCATACGTGAATTCTAAATTGTGATATTGGAAAATGATAGATGTAGATTCAGCCAAGACAGTGTGTATACGTGAAAGTATATGTGGTATGTGAAGTATATTTGGATAATTGTGATGTGAATACATGAAAATCTATATTTGTGATGAATGTGAAAGTGTATATATGTGATAAGGCCTAATGGCCGATGTGTTGAATGTGAAAGTGTATATATGTGATAAGGCCTAATGGCCGATGTGATAAATGTGAAAGTGTATATATGTTATAAGGCCCAATGGACGATGTGATGAATGTGAAAGTGTATATATGTGATAAGGCCAATGGACGATGTGATAAATGTGAAAGTGTATATATGTGATAAGGCCTAATGGCCGATGTGATAAATGTGAAAGTGTATATATGTGATAAGGCCTAATGGCCGATGTGATGAATGTGAAAGTGTATATATGTGACAGGGCCGAGTGGCCAACGTGATGGATGTGGAAGTGTATAAATGTGATAAGTCCGAGTGGCCAACGTGATGGATGTGAAAGTGTATAAATGTGATAAGTCCCGAAGGGCATTTGTATCAGTACTATATCCGGGTTAAAACCCCGCAGGCTTTATGCGAGAATATTATCACTGATTAATGTCCGTAAGCTTTGTGCTCGTACTATATCCGAGCTTTAAAGACCTGATGACTACGTGTGGGGATTTTGTCCGGGTAAGAACCGATAACTTCGTGTGGAGATTATGTCCGGGTAAGACTTCGTAATAAGAATTGCTTATAAATATATTCAATGCGAAAGGTTAAACAGGTATGTACTCCAAGTTTATATGTGAGCTTGATTTGCACTAAATCATAAGGTAGTTATGTGATGCATACGAGAGCAATCTATGAGACTACTCCTATGATTATGTGACATCGGATCAGTGTGAGAGGTTATGTGAAATCATACGATATATCTATGTCACATGAGCTCACTTTTATGTGAAAGTTTATCTGCCTATTGTATATGATGAGATGTGCATATTCGGTAAAGGGATGGTATGCCCGAAGGAAGAGTGAAATAAAAAATACGAACAACTATGTTATAATTTGATTGTTATCTGTTGACACTGCTTAAAACTTACTAAGCATTAAATGCTTACTCCGTTCTTTGAATCTCTGTTTTATAGATTTTGGTTCATCAGCTATCGGACTCGGGATTTTTGGAAGTCGAAGTCTCCCACACTATCAAAGCCCCCTTTTGGTACAATTTTGGTTGAACTTTGAAATGGCATGAATAGGACTACCCTTTTGTTGTTGGTCATGTACCCTTCGGTTTTGTGTAAATTTGGATAGCCATGCGAAAATGGCTTAAATATACTTTGATCATAGCATTATAATCGTTTTGTATGTTGTCCGTCGAGAGGTATGGAAATGTTGGTAACGGTTAGCCATGGGAAGGGTTATTCTTGATCACTTTTGGAATATGTATGACAAACTCTAGTTGATCCATGGAGGATCATGAAATAGGTAAAGTTTACCTTAAAAAAAAATAGATGCTGGCAGCAGCAGTGATGTGGATGTGAAAAATCACTAAAAATAGTAGGAATGGAATTAAATAGTGAATAAATTATGTAAGCGAACCTTGATGAATCTATTTTCATAGGAAAGTAACGAAACGATCATATGGACTGTATGTTAAGAGATATTCAGGTTCTCGTGAGACAGGGCCAGAACGGTTTCTGGATTCCCTGTTCCGACTTTGGAAATTCATTATAAATTAACCAGAGATAATTAGGAGTCATGCCATATATTTATAGATTCCTCTTTGAGTCTAGTTTCTATAGAAACAAACGGAATCAGTATTGAAACTCTGTGCAGGGAGATATCCAAATCGTAATGCATGAAGGTCAGTGTAGTCGCACCCTGTAACAGGGGAGAATTTAACGAATAAACTGTACTAATTGGCCTGACCAAAAATTCTAGAAAAAAATATGTAGATGGGCATATGAGTCAAGTTTCAGGGAAAAATTACAAAACTTATTTTCGAGTTGTGAAACTCAAGATATGATTTTTAAGGTGACAGTGACGCAGTTATCCAACTGCCTGGAAATTTTTAAAATGGACTGCGATAGTAAGCGAATTTAGTCTGTGAACCCCTCGTGTCCAACTCCGGCAACGGTCTCGGGTACGGGGTGTTACAAAATCACTTAATTTGTAAAAGTATATGAATGATAAATAAAAACAATATAATTGAGAAGTCATGAGAAATTAAGTATATGAAACTAGATGCAATGATCCCTAATGATATTTATCCTAAGTATGCAAACTATGTGAATGAGACAGACTTTAGCAGAATTAAAATAATAACCAACAATTATAACATAAATAAGCTAGGACAATTACTTTAATTAAACTCAAATTATTATCAACATGCTTATCAATATTCAAAAAAATATTCCATGGCAACTCGATCTTTTATGAGTTTGGAAACCAATAATGGTTTCTTAGTATTCGTGCGAGGTAATAGGGACGTGTTAGGTTTGAAACAATTTGATCACACAAATCTAAAAACTATGCAGATAACAGAGCCTGGTTAGGGATGTTATGCAACCTGCAATTTAATCGAGCTAGGATCTAAATTAAGTATGCACATTTCAATTATGCATCCATTATCCGTCGTCTGGTTAGGATCACTCAGCTAATTCAGGTGCATTTCAATCACATATAAACAAAATAAAGACATGATTTTAATTGAAAACATGATCGATTGAGGCACAAATATTATAAGCATGAATCAAATAATTATTAATAAATCAAAGCAATCATCCTAGCTTAAATAAAATAAAGCTATCATTGTTGTAAACAAGAACAAAGAACACATAGCAAACATTCTTGAATTAAATTAAAGTAAGAAAGATTAAACCTAATTCAGAGTGGCTGTCACCAAGACTCGGACTAATGAGGGCTCCTTCGTTCCTTCGCTTTGCTTCTTTGCTGATGGCTCTCCGAGGTGGCCGACCAAGGGTTCTTTAAGAGGCTAATTTGCTCAAAATATTTATGCAAAGATGATGATAGGTGTGAGGGCTAAGAAAGCTAAAAGAATTGAGAGAGGAGAGAATAATGAATGAGTAAGGGATGAATGAGGGATGAGGGATGATTGAAAAAGTGAGAAAGGGGCTCTTATTTATAAGTGAGGCAAGGGAGCTAGTTTGCTAAAAATAGGAGTGTCTATCTTTTAAAACTCCTTCCAAGGGTGGTCGGCCATGAATTGAGGGAATGTGGCTGATTTTGCTTGATTCTTGGTCAATTTGAGTGCCACAACAACTCAGGACTAAGACTCGGTCACCAGCAAATCTTCAAGCAAATCTCTAATTTATTTAACTCTTCAAGGACCTTGAGTAATTAAACCAAAAGTGTAAGCAGCATCAATCATTTCCCCATAATCATGTATTAATAAATTCATGCTCATCGATCTTCTTCATTAACAAGTAATTCATATGCAACCATTTTGAAAATTTTATACTAAGTTTTAAGGTAAGCCAACATGAATCATAGTATGTATATATGTCAGAGCCATAGATAATATTCTTTCATTCAACATATTTCTCATCAATCAAGCAAAACAATCATAAGGCTTATTTATAATCTTCATATGTTGAACTTAGGACTTCCTCTCCACTAATGTAGGTGACATAATCATCAAATCAATAGGTCTTTTATAAGGTTGTAATGGGGCTCGGTCAAAGGTAGGGATTTTAAGAGATGGGATATTTCAGTTTCAAGATCTTAACCTTTAACTTTGTCTTGGTTTTCTCGTAATACAACATTTTTCTTTACGTGAAACTTTGGAACACGCCCAAACTTATTTTGAACTTAAGCTCATACATTGTTTTTTACTTTTTGAAGACTAAGCAAACTTTTCTTTGCCCTCTTATTATTATTATTATTATTTATAAGCATGAGCACATACATCTTTATGAAAATTTCCTCAAATGTTGATTACCAAGACAACTTAAGTTAAGATAGGTGCACAAAATTAAGATAACTTACAAAGATGGTAATGTGGCTTGTAATGTAGGTTCATTGCAATAAACAGGCCTTTAAACTCAAAATTATAGTTTCAAGGGTCTAATATCATAAGGTGGGCTTGAAAATGCTCAAACGATCCAAAGAAAATGGTGCCTATATCATTTTAGATTTTTATGACTCCTAAGATTTCGCCTCAAGAAAGTTGCTAAGTCAATTCTAAAGATATAAACGTTCATGCATGTCTAATCTCAAAAGAAACTAAGTTTTCATGGCAAAAATTACCGAAGACTAAGATCATACAATCATTTCGTTCTTCATGATAACATACAGTCATTTAGATAAATTATCATTCATGCTTGCATACAAGCTATCTTATTAACAAAGAATTTCTCTAAACATTCATTCATTAAAACATACTCATGAAAGAATAATTGAAACATAATTGAAAATTTGAGCAGCAATTATTTGCCTTACCTCCTCTTTAAAAGAAGCAATGTCCTCATTGCAAGAACAAAGTAATGAATGAAAACTGAACACCAGGTCGGGTTAAAAAGAAAGAGAGGTGAGTCATTAAGACTGCTTAAATACCTAGTCTTTCCTCATAATCCAATCCTAGACATGTTCATTCCTATTACCAGATCACTTAGTCTTTTTCTTTCTAAAGGAAGCATTTATTCATTCTTGCTATGTTTTATTTTGTAGAATTTAAATCCTAGTTACTAAAGAAACAAATTCCTAAAGACTTAAAATAAATAAATAAAAAGACAAGAATTTGCCCTTTTATTCTTTTGACTCATTCCTCTTGTCTTTTTTAGCTCCTTCTCCGCTTGTATAATCAGTACCGTCCATCCATGTCTCAAAAATTGTATCTGGGAACTTAGGAACAAAAGTGTTAGAGATATTCTTAAAAGTATTTCGAATTGAATCATCTCTAATTTTGCTTATTTCCAGTAAGTTTGTTGTTGATTGTACATGAACTTGCACATATCCATCAACATTGATAACTCTGATTTCCTTAAAGTACTTGCAGAAGTTGGCAAGGGAGTTGTATATTCAGGTTCAACACTTAGCTTGACTGGTTCTTCTTCTGGCTCAACCCTTGGTTCAGGGTCTTCAACTAGTTACTTATCAGATTCTTCTTCTTCAGTGTTTGAAACTGATTCAGTTTCAGTTTCATTCGTTGACTCCTCAGTACTTGGCTCAGTTGGTTCTTCTTGCTCACCTTGATTCAGCTCATGCACCTTATCTATTAACCTTTCTAGATCATGACTTGTAATGCACCCTCGGACATATTGCCCCTTCAAATTCGCTTGTGTTTTACATGAGCCCTTAAGCAAAGTAATTTGCTTGTGTTTTAACACGAACCCTTAAGCAAAGTGAAGTGATTAATGATGGGAAATAAACACTTCTTGTCTTCTTTTTAGCACAGTCATAAATCTCCTTGAGAATAATTTTCCTAACATTAATGGACTTTTCTATCAAGATTTCATATAACAAGAGCATTTGTTCCATCGAAATGGTGGAACTATATGATATAGGCATAAAACTGTAGCGAATAAAATAAAACCATACCTTTGCTACTGGCTTTAGGTATTCCTTTAAGCAAGAATGGCTCCCATACTTTCTTATAATCCATTGGGATCCTAGATTTGTTACAACATCAAGCATGTGTTGAAGAAAATCCCAATTGATGTTTTTCATCAAAGGGTAGTAGTCATCTTCTTCAACATCAGGTAAGTTAAACAAATCATTGATGGACTTAGAGGTAAGAGGTACCTTTTTCTTCCAAACGATAACCTCAGTGGCATCTTGTGTGGTCAAACTTGCATAGAACTCTCGACCTAGTTCATCATCGGGAAGTGAACGAGCATCACAAAATCGTTCCCACTTGAGAGCATTGATTGTCTTTCTAATTGGCACAGGGACAACCATCAAATCATTACCCTTCAAGTTAAAACCTTTTTTCGGCATCATAGGTTGATGCTTGAAAATTGAATTAAATTCTTTTTCACTTCTTCATCGATCATAATCGGGTTTTCAGGAGTAGTTTTTGACGATCTAGTTCTTTTACGAGACATGGTATTTTCCCGAAAATTCGGCAAAGTTCTGCTCACAAGGGAAGAAGAGAAATCCGCAAGGGGGTAGGTCTTGCTCGGAAAACATTGCGACAACGAAGAGGTTACGGCGGTGAAGGCAACATACGGCAGTAATGGTGGTGTGCGGCAACGATAACGGCTACATGCGACAGTGACGTTGATGCCCCAGTGATTTTTTTGAAGCAGCAATAGGAGATTTTGGCAAAGGGGAAAAGAACTAGGGTTTCTTTCGGGATTTGAAGTTGACGGCACAAGAGAAAAGTTTAGGTATTTTTTGGGGTTTAAGCAAATTGCGTTGAGGGATATGAAAAATAGTAGAATGAAGAGGGGGTTATATAAGGAAAATTTAGGGCAACATGTAGAAAAACTTAGCTACCTTAGGGTTACTTGGGTGGCAAGCAATGGAAGTGGCGGCAATAGGTGTGGAATTTTCCTCTTTTTGCTGTCTTGGGCCCCAAATTCATAATGTATCTTACTAAAGAAATTGATTAGTACTTGGGCCAAATTTGACCCCTTTTATGAACATAAAAATTTAAAATTTAAACAAACCAAATAAAACTCAAAGAAATTTTAAATCTTAATTAAAAAATTTCTTCTCACTAAATTACATTAAATTAATTCCCAGGAAAGGTTGAAGAGGTCATAGCGGTCCCGCTTAAGTTCCAATCTCCTTAGACAGAATAAATTAAATGTACTAAATTTGTAATGCCCCAAATTTTGGGCCTAGAAGAAATGGGCTTCAAGTATCGGAGGAATTGGAATTTAGTTGTGCAAGTGAATGACACAAATAAGTGATTGCTTCAGTGGTTAAGTGTCCTGGGAAGTGCTTTAGAAGTCTTGGGTTCAAGCCTTGGCTCTTGAAAAATTTTGGTTTTTAAGGGATGAACCATGGCTTTGGCATGTAGGCTTTATAAATAATTGTGGATGATTTATGACACAGAAAGAGCCTGTGGTGGAGTGGCAAGGTGGCGTGTTGTGTAACTATGAGGTCTGAGGTTCAAGTCTTGGGATGTGCAATGGAGTATTTATTTTTCTGTTTGAGCTATGTAGGAGGTGGAGTTGGATTGAGACTTTGAGGTTGAATTGGTCATGAGAGTTTGAATGAGAGGTAGGAGTGATTTATGGAGTGTATCATGGAGAGATATTAGGAGAAAATCAATGAGTGATTTATGGAGAGATTTAAGGAGGAAAATATGGGATTTTATGCGGGTTATTGTTATCTTGTGTTCAAAGAATTCAATTCCCATTCTTTTCCCAAAAGAAATATTGACGATAGTTTTCCTCTGCTTCTCAATTCTGCCATTTTGTTCTTTGACAATTTTTGCTAGATGGTTCTTTGTGATTTCTTTCAATTCCCTTTTTGTTCTGTTCTTTCCTATGGCAACATTTGCGCCCTCCTCCTCCCTTGCCGATTTTTCATTGTCTTCTTTTGTTTCTACCAATTACCTGTTGAACTTTCTTTTTCTTTCTTCTCACAGCTTTGGATTTTCCTTATAAATCATTCATTCCTTAATCCTTGGTTTTCATTACCGCAACTTGCCACCTTTATTTTGGGTTCTTGCATTATTGGTAAGTGCCACAATTGTGAAGTATTCTTTTCATTTATGAATTTTTGGTGAATCGATCGACTGTTCTATTTACGGAGGTTAAAGGTTGGAACGACTCGGTTAGCGTTGGAGTAATGCAACTCTACTGTTACGTGGTTAGTAGGTAAAGTGGCTATATTTTGGTGATGTTAAAGGAAAGTTTTTCTTTTTCCCTTGGATATGAAATGTGAATTGATGTTGGTATTGGGGCTTTACAGAATTGTCCGTGGTGAATTGTGGAGTAGTGAACTATCTTGTTTGGATTTGCAGGTCCCGAAGTGCTCGATAGTGTTTTGCAACAAATCGCATCAGGTGTGTAGTAGACCGTATTTGATAATCGGTCAAAAGCCAAAAGAGTGTGTGAATTTACACACATTGATTTGACCATAGGTCGGCAAATGTCGAAATGCCAAAATACCGAGAAGCTGAAAAGTCGAAAGGAGGGGCTTAGAGCGTGCGATCGTAGGCACGGTAAACCGAGCCACGAAACGTGTGGGTACAGTAGAAAAGGTTGCCATGAACGAATTCATGGGCTTAGCCATAATGGGCCGAATAGGCCCGATGGCTTGTGGGCCTGCTTGTGTAAATCTGACTGTTAGGTGGAAAATAGTGGGGCTTGTCATGTCGCGCACATGGCATAGGCCATTTTGGGCCTCAATAGGCTAAAGTGGGTTGTGTGGGCCCTATAGGCTCGTAAGCCCCATATGGATAAAATCTTCGATAAGTGACAAACTTTAGACTGGGCTGTGTAGTATGCATAGCTGTGGCTAATCTTAGGCTAATTGTGCTGCACGAGCGTGTGGGCCCATTTGGGCCGAATAATGAGCCTTGGGCTTATTTTCACCGATAGGACCGTTAGGGTTGTAAAAGTCGTTTGGGGCAACTGTAAACCTTCGGATGGGCCGATAAGCATGTTTAGGCCAAACTATTTAAAATTACCGAAATACCCTTGAATTGTAAAATTATCGAAATACCCTCGAATTGTAAAATTATTAAAATACCCCTAGTTTGTAAAATTACCGAAATACCCTCAAATTTTAAAATTACCGATATACCCCCAGTTTGTAAAGTTATCGAAATACCCTTGTAGTGTAAAATTATCGAAATACCCCTGTAGGGTAAAATGACTGTTTTGCCCTTGTGGGTAAATGACCGACTTAGACTATGAATTTGACTGATTTGACTGTGATTGAATGACTGTGTTTTAACTTACTTGACTGTGGTTGTAAAACTGATAGGCTTTTAATATATGTTTAATTGACTATTACTGAGCATGGCCATTCTACATACACGTGTGATGATTGAGCATGACATACACGACATATTGCATGAGGTTGGGACATTGATATGGAGGAAGTAGTGCTCTGATAGGATCGTAAGGGTCGCATGAGACGACTGTGGATCAATGAACGGCTTAGTGCTGCTTAATTTGATTATGGCTCTATGCCAACCTAAATATGGCTTTGTGTTATGCTGATTATGGCTTTGTGCAAATCTTATTTACCAATGGCTATATGCCTATCATATTTATCGATGACTCTATGTCAATCATATTTACCCATGGCTGTGTGCCGATTATATTATCATCGCTGATGGCTATGTGCTAGACTTATTACAGTTATCGATGGCTTTGTTCCAATTATAATACTGCTACTGAAGGCTTAAAGCCGTATATATACTAGCAGCTTTGCTACAATTTCGGTTAGTGCTGTAACCGTTGCTAACATTGTAAGTGTAGGGATGGCATGGGTGAGTTACTCCCCACAGGTAGTGCAGGGTTGGACGGAGGCAAGTGCAGGGTTGGATGGGATAGCATGCATCCATGCATTCACACTTTCTGTTTTGTTACTAAGATGGGCTAGGCCCAATTGATTCTGTTATGGGCTGTGACCCAAATGATAATGTAATGGGCTTTGGCCCACTTATGCTCTGAACTGGACTGTACTGTTACTGTTAAAGGGCCTGGCCCAGACTGTTTCTGTTTCTGTATATTGACTGTTACTCGACTAAGGGGATTACACATTGAGTTTTCGTAAACTCACCCCATTTTTAACTATACAGGTAGTCCCCAGCGTTAGGCGGATCGGTGCTGCGAGGGACTCGGAGATGGCCACACGACTGCTCCTACTGTTACGTTAAATTGCTTACTCGTATTTTTTATTTTGGATTTCTGGTTTGTAATAAGACCATTTGTGGGATTTACTTTTAATTGGGCTTTTGATTACTCACTTTAAACTGCTAGTCTAGGAAATGACGAGTTTTCAAACCAATTATGTTTCCAAAAACTTATGTTTTAAACTTCTTTAATTTAAATTAGCTTCCGCAACTGTAAGAGATTTTCAACGAAATTAATAACGTTTTTTAAAAGTGAATAACTTTCCAATGAGCCATGTTTTGAAATTAAATGAACACAAACTGAGACTTTCACAAGTTTTAAATAGTAAGAAGGGTTTTTCAATGAAATCACGGTTTCAAAAAACACTTCAATGTGACACTGCCAGATTCGGCCATAATGTCTAGGCTGGGTTTGGGGTGTTACAAAATTAAGAAAATAATTCTTAATTATTTATTTATTTACAAAACAAGTTTGTGAAAAACCAAGGGTCTGTTAATTTGAACGAGGATTCAACTCGCTCAACTTCACCATCCCAATAACGTTTGAGATGTTGACCATTAACTTTAAACGTACCTCCGTGATTGTCGTATAATTCAACAGCTCCATAAGGATAAACTCGATAGATGGTATAACATCTTTCTCATCGGGATTTTAGCTTCCTAGGAAATAACTTCAACCTTGAATTGAACAATAAAACCTTCTGACCTTCTTTAAACTCGCGAGGTCGTATATGACTATCATACCATCTTTTTTATCTTTCTTTACACATTTTGGCATTCTCATAGGAAAACAACCTCAACTCTTCCAATCCATCCAGTTGTAACATCCTTCTCTAACCGGCTTGCTTAAGATCAAAGTTCAATTTCTTCAAAGCCCAGTGAGCTCTATTCTCCAACTCTAATGGCAAATGACATGCCTTCCCAAAAACCAACCGATAAGGAGTCATTCCTAACGGTGTTTTAAATGTTGTTCGATAGGCCCATAATGCATCATCGAGCCTTCGCGACCACTCTTTTCTACTAGGGCATACTACCTTTTCAAGGATACCTTTGATCTCACAGTTCACTCTTTCAACCTACTCATTAGACTGAAGGTGATAAGCAGTAGCAATCTTGTGTTTCACATCATATTTGTCAAGCAACCACTTAAGCCATTTGTTCACAAATTGAGAACATTCATCACTAATAATAGCTCTTGGTGTCCCAAATCGTGTAAACACATGCTTATGTAGGAATCGCATGACTACCATAGCATCATTTGTAGGGTATGCTTCAGCTTCAACCCACTTAGACACATAATCCACAGCAACTAAGATGTATTTGCTCCCATATGAAGAAAGAAACGGTCCTAAGAATTCAATGCCCCATACGTCAAATAATTCAATCTCCAAAATGTTTGTTAAGGGCATCTTATTCCTCCGTGATATGTTTCTACTCCTTTGGCATCTATCACAGTTCTTCACATAAGCATAAGCATCTTTAAATAGTGTAGGCCAAAAGAAACTCGCTTACAAAATCTTTGCTGTGGTACGTGTACCACCAAAGTGTCCCCCACTTGGAGATGAATGCCAATGATGTAAGATCTCTACAATCTCACTTTCAACTATACACTTTCGGATTATATTATCTGCACACTATTTAAACAAGAACAGGTCCTCCCAAAAATAATACTGACTATCATGGAGGAATTTCTTCCTTTGTTGGTATGTCAATTCTCGAGGAATTATTCCACATGCAAGATAATTAGCAAAATCAACAAACCAAGGTGTTTCATGAATTCGACTCACCTCAAATAAGTGCTCATCTGGGAAATTCTCGTTGATAGGCACATGTGATCGAGTTACCTCATCTTGTTCCAACCTCGACAAATGATCAGCTACTTGATTTTCAACACCTTTTTTGTCTTGGATCTCAAGGTCAAATTCTTGGAGTAAAAGTATCCAACGAATTAACCTTGATTTCGCATCTTTCTTCGTGAGCAAGTATTTAATGGCCGCATGGTCAGTAAATACTGCAACTTTGGTACCAATAAGATACATGCGGAATTTTTCAAAAGCAAAAACTATAGCAAATAGTTCCTTTTCAGTTATCGTATAATTGAGTTGGGCTCCCGTCAAGGTTCTACTTGCATAGTAAATGGGGTGGAACACTTTATTCCTTCTTTAACCCATCAAAGCTCTAACAACATAATCACTTGCATCACACATCAACTCAAAAGGTGTGCTCCAATCGTGTGTAATGATTATTGGGGCTGAGATTAACCATTTTTTCAGCTCTTTAAAAGCTTCTAAACATGCTTTGTTGAAATCGAACACTGTATCTTTCTCTAACAACGAATACAGTGGTTTAGAAATTTTTGAAAAATCTTTGATAAACCTTCGGTAAAAACCGGCATGGCCTAAGAAACTTCTGACTTCTTTCACATTCATTAGGGCCAGTAATCTTTCAATTACGTCCACCTTTGGTTTGTCGACTTCAATTCCTTTCTTTGAAATTCTATGCCCTAAGGCAATCCCTTCCTTAACCATAAAATCGCATTTCTTCCAGTTAAGGACTAGATTCATCTCTTCGCATCTCTTTAGTACCTTAGCTAAATTACTCAAACAAATATCATATGTGTTACCAAAAATAGAAAAATCATCCATGAAAACCTCAACAAAATTTTCAACCATATCAGTGAATATTAACATCATGTGTCGTTAGAATGTTGTAGGTGCATTACATAAACCAAAAGGCATTCGCCTAAAAGAAAATGTACAGTACGTACAAGTAAAGGTTGTTTTATGCTAGTCTTCCAGAGCGACAACTATTTGGTTATATCCCGAATAACCATCTAAAAAACAATATAATTTTTTACCTGCCAGTCGATCTAACATCTGATCCATAAAAGGCAATGGAAAATGGTCCTTCCAGTGGCTTTATTCAACTTTCTGTAGTCAACATGAATTCTCCAACCAGTAACAATTTTTGTTGGGATCAATTCATTATACTCATTCTCAACAATCATAATTCCACCTTTCTTCAGCACACACTGTACCGAACTTACCCACGAACTATTTGAAATAGGATAGATGATTCCTGTATCTAGTAATTTGATCACTTCCTTTACCATAACTTCCTTCATAATAGGATTAAGCCTCCTTTCCCTATCAATTCGAGCTTTTCACCTTCCTCTAGAATAATTTTGTGCATGCAAAATGAAGGGCTTATACCTCGAATATCAGCTATAGTCCAACCAATTGCTTTCTTAAATTTCTTTAGAACAGAAATTAATTGCTCTTCTTGATCTTTTGTCAGTTCAACTGAAATAATCACAGGCAAAGTAGAATAATTACCTAAATAAACGTATTTCAAATGGGAAGGAAGTACCTTTAGTTCGAGTGTAGGTGGTTCTTCGATTGACAATTTGGGTTGCACAAATTCTCTGACTTCCAACTCCAATGGTTCAAACCGTGTGGATTGAATAAAATTCCTCGGGTTGGCTTCCATCACAGCCATGTTTTCTTCACCTTCTTTATCCTCCAAAAGGTCAAACCCTAAGGCTTTCTCCAATGGATCTTCTTCAAGATGGCTTTCCATAGAAATCAAGGTTTCTATTTCTTCCATAACTGAGCACTCTTCTGTTGGATCGGGAAATTTCATTGCTTTAAGAATGTTAAAAGTTACCTGATCGTCTTGAACTCGCATGGTGAGTTTGCCTTTCTGTACATCAATTAACATTCCTCTCGTGGCTAGGAAAGGTCTCCCAAGGATAATCGGCACTTCCTTATCTGCTTCAAAATCTAGAATAATGAAATCAGCATGAAAAATAAATTTATTGACTCTTGCCAAAACATCTTTCCTTTGGGGTATGCTAAAGATCGATCTGCTAGGTAGAGCGTCACAGTTGTAGGTTTTTCTTCTCCTATCCCTAGCATCTTGAAAATAGACTTAGGCATCAAGTTGATGCTTGCTCCTAAGTCACACAAAGCTTTACCACAATAAGATTCACCAATGTTACAGAGTATCGTAAAGCTTCCTAGATCCTTCAATTTCGGTGGCAGCTTGTTCTACAAGAACGTACTGCACTCCTTTTTCAGAATGACAGTCTCATATTCACTCAATCTTTTCTTCTTGGATAGTACATCCTTCATAAACTTTACATAATTTGGCATTTGTTCTAGAGCCTCCACCAATGGAATATTGATGTGTAATTGCTTCAGAACATCCAAAAACTTCTTGAATTGCACCTCCTATTTTTGCTTCTGTTGCTACAATCTTTGTGGATATGTAGGTGATGAAACTTTCGGTTGAACCAGACAACTCTTCTTAGTAGGTAAATCTGCATCCAAAGAAGATGTTAAAGTATCTGAATTCACTAAGTTAGGATTTACCGTCTTTGCAGATCCTGACTCTTTTGGTGTAGGGATTTCAGCAGTTGGTTGACTTTCCTCCTTTTCAACAGGCTCGTCCTCAACATCAATCAATCGGGGTTCCAGAATTTTACCACTTCGCAATGCCACTGCCTTGATATGTTTTTTACCCAAATTTCTTGGATTCATAGTATCACTTGGCAAGGTTCCTTGTAGTCTATTACGAAGCTCCATAGTTAACTGACCCATTTGGTTTTCCAAATTTTTTAGTGTTGTTGCTTGACTCTGGATCAAAGCATCATTCTTCGCCATGTATGCTTTCAACTAGTTCTCCAAACTATTTCATGATTCAGCTTGAGGTGGTTTTGGAGCTTGCTAATTAAATCCCTGAGATTGGTTGGGTCTATGCTGCATAAAGTTGCTGTTTGGTCCATTTCCTTGTTTGCTCCAAGAAAAGCTGGGGTGATTACGCTATAAAGGATTATAAAAGTTGGACTGGGGTCCTTGTCCACTACTATTTGATGTTGGTTCCCCACACAGTATACTGACTCGGGATTCAATGGGCAATTTTCGAAAGAATGACTTTCCTCACAGTACACACAAGAAACTACTTCAAATGGACTTGGCGGCTGAGCTACAAAATTATTAGCACCATTAACAGTAAACTGCTTTAACATAGAAGAAATAAACGATACCTGAGCTGATAACGAAGTGAGAGCATCAACTTCATGAACTCCGGCTACATGTATTCCTAAAGCTGTTCGATTTGTTGGCCATTGATAGTTGTTGCTCGCGATCCTCTCGATGATCTTATAAGCCTCATTATAAGATTTAGACAAAATTGCACCATTCGTAGAAGCATCTACCATCAATCTTGTATGTGCATTGAGACCATTATAGAATGTCTCCAACTGGATACAATGAGGAATCCCATGATGAGGACACTTACGAAGTAACTCCTTAAATTGCTCCCAAGCCTCATACAAAGACTGATCATCCAATTGTTGGAAAGTCATGATCTCATTCCTCAACTTAGCATTTTTTCTAGGCAGGAAAAACTTAACAAAAAATCTCTCTGCTAATTATTCCCATGTAGATATAGAACTTGGTGGCAATGAATTGAGCCATGCTCGTGCTCGATCTCGCAACTAGTACGGAAACAACTTTAACCTCAGTGCGTCTTCAGTCACACCGACTTTCTTGAATGAGTCACTCACCTCCATAAACAATTGAAGGTGGAGATGTGGATCTTCCGTGGGCATACCACTAAATTGGCCTACCATTTGTAGCATTTGAGACATCACTGGTTTTAATTCGAATTGGGTTACCTCAATATCTGGCCTTCTAATTCCAGGATTTAACTCATTGAAAAGTGGCATAGCATATTGTCTGATGCATCGATCCCTATAATTGGAAATGAGGATAGGATTTCGTACATGTTTGGCTTCATTACCTTAGTCTTGATTTTGATTTCCAATGTCCGTCTCATTCTGTCTCTGAGCTATTCGTTCACGTCTTCTTTGTCTAAAAGTTCACTCAATTTCAGGGTTTACTGGGAGTAAATCGATAATCCGATCTATGCTCATAAACACCTGGAAAGAAAATTACAAAAATAAAAAGAATAAGTTAGTATTGTTAGAAATAACCAAATTGAAAATAAATAATTTCACAAAAAATGACTATGGCAACAGTTGACAATCCCTCGCAACGGCTCAAAAAACTTGTAACGGTCGAGTTTGTGCAAGTGTACATAGTCGTTATCAAGTAATAAGTAAGTATCGAGTTATAGTCTCCATAGGGATTGTATTTTTGCTAAGTCACTTAATTTGTAAAAGTGTATTAACAATTTGATAAATAAAAACAATATAATTGAGAAGTGATGAAAAATTAAGTATATGAAACTAAATGCAATGATCTCTAATGCAATTTATCCTAAGTATGCAAACTATATGAATGAGGTATATTTTAGTAGAATTAACACAATAAGCGACAATTATAACATAAATAAGGTGGGACAATTACTTTAATTAAACTCAAATTGTTATCAGCATGCTTATCAATATTCAGAAAAACATTCCATGGAAACTTGGTCTTTCATGAGTTTGGAAACGACGTTAGGTCATTTCGGAATCCTTTACTTAGTAAATACGTATTTTACTAATCCTTATTTACTAAGGGTTTCTTAGTATTCATGCGAGGTAACAGGGATGTGTTAGGTTTGAAATAGTTTAATCACACAAATCTAAAAACTATGTAGATAACAGAGCTTGGTTAGGGATGTTATGCAACCTGCAATTTAATCGGGTTAAGATCTAAATTAAGCATGCACATTTAATGCATCCATTAGCCGTCGTCTGGTTAGGGTCGCTCAGCTAATTCAGGTGCATTTAAATCACGTATGAACAAAATACAGACTTGATTTTAATAGAAAACATGATCGATTGAGGCACAAATATTATAAGTATGAATCAAATAACTATTATTAAATCAAAGCAATCATCCTAGCTTAAATAAAATTAAGGTATCATTGTTGTAAACAAGAACAAAGAACACATAGTGTAACACCCCTAACCCGTTTCCATCGCTAGAATGGGTTACGAGAAAATTACTATGCATTTACATCTATCATCTTCATTTCGTTAAATTTATCTTTAATAATGTATAGTTCACTAAACTACTATATACGATCCTAGTTCATATATATAGTCGAAATACATAGTTAATCATTATCAAATTCAATCAAAAACCATTACATAAGATTACATCATATAACAACCGTATCATACAGTTTCTTGTTATGTTCGGATATAACTAACTGACCCATTATGCTACCTCAATTTAAATACTGAGATCATATACAATAACCACATTGCAATTAATCACTATTATAAATGTGTCATAATCGAACCACCCCAAAAACACATAGTCAAGATTTCTTAGCATTTTCAATCCTCAAGCATATGTACAATATATATATCATTCACTAATAGCATTAAACATTATAGCCAAAACATATTATACCATGATTGAATATAACCAAATCCAAACTTAGTATTTAAGCCATATTCGCATGGCTGAAAGTATACATATCAAAGTTCGAACAAATACTTATTAGCCTATACATGCCGTAATGTTCACTTAAACCATCCAAAAAGAGGTTACCAAAATGTTGCAAGCTAGTGTGATGACTTCGACGATGGTCCCGAGCACACAAAATGGATCAAAGAAACCTAAATAAGTAACAAGTAAACATACCAAATGAGTATATAACTCAGTAAGTCATAAGCATTACACTACTGTCCATTAATAAAAGATCATAAGAGAAAACATATAATGCAAGATCAATTACTCCAACCATACCAAGCTATGCTATAGTTTCTTAGATTTTTGGTTCAATCTCATGCTGAGTCCTACAATCAAATCAAATACCAAAACAACCCAAATGATTTAGATCCATTTCCTTAAAGCATGGGACAATGATGCACTAGATAAATTTATACATACACATCACATGTCTCAAATTCTATACTTTAGTTAGTAGTTCTATCACTTCGTTCTTTCATGCACATTTTATATTATCAACCGAATTTGCACACGTAGTGCTAATTACACTCGCACACATAGTGCCATAGTAAACCGCACACATAGTGCATTGGATATTCTCTCATGCTTCAGCATCCAAATCGGCACACATAGTGCCATTTAATTCCGCACACATAGTGCTATATGTCAACTCATTATGATAAGGCAATTTTACTTAATTCAAATAGCATATACGGTCACATTAATAAATATGAATATCACTCTAAAAGAATATCTAACAAAAGGAATTCTTTCATGATTCACGAATATTATTTATATACAAACTAATCCACCTTACAAAAATGCTTAAAGACTTACTTTATGTCGGATGAAATGGTTCCAAACGGCTACTCGATACACTTTGTTTTGCCCTTGCTTGATTCTCCTCCTTTGGGTTCTTGAGCTTAAATAAATAAATTAACTAGTTTAATTACCTTGCTAGTTATTTATATCCCATAACATTAATAGTTTCATATCAAAAGAATCATACGACAACATTTGATTTTTATTCACCTTATGCTTTTACTAACTTTAAGCCATTCGGCTATTGATCACCTAAGATCCAATTACTATAATTAACCCAATAAATATTTCAATAAAACACACATAAATATTATATACACGGCAACCACCCTTGTTAATTACTCATATATATTTTAATAATTTTCGTTTCATCTTACAACCATTCTTGTTCAAAACATTAGAACCTTAACTAAAACTTATAGATTGTCTCAATGCCGAATGCATTCTTACTTCCAAAGTAACATAGTCTATGATATATTTTATTTCAAGGTACATATTCATAAATCAAATTTAACCATATAAACCAATATCACCCACTTGATCAATTATAGAGAATTAAAGTTAATATCACAATGTGTACCCTATATGGCCCATTATACATAATCAAATTTAACATCATCTATATATTTACTCATATGGCCGAATATACATACCCCCATATAATATCATTTTCATTTCATTTAACACTTAATTTCCACCACATAAACACTTGGCCGAATAATCCTAAACTAGCAAAACTCCACATTTGTTCATACCATCTTTTAAATTCACATATATCTATTTAGGTAGCTTATATTTTCCCCTTTCTAATATTTCTATCCAAAACATCAAAACACTATCCTTTTAGCATTTATCCAATAATACCGTATGCACAATTTGTCACCAAAACTAAAGAAAAATCAACATATGGGTTACAATAAGAGCTTGACTACTAACTAGATTCTCATAAAAATCAATAGAAATAACATGAACTCCTACCTTCTTTAACCTCCAAGATAGCCGAATGCCCTAGACAAATTCCTTCCTCTTTCCCTTTTGTTTTGGCTTTGCAAGAAGGTAAGGAAGATGAATACACTCTTACCTTTATTTCTTATTTTATTCATCTTTTTATTATAAATTTATTACATCATTTGCCAATTAAAATTGTTTTTAATTTGACTTAGTGGAATAGCATCATTTCATGGCCGGCCACTACATGCTTTAAGGGTAAATTGACATGCAAACCCAAGCTTTCTCACCTCATTGTTTTTGGATCCTTACAAATTACCTATTTTTCAACTAAGTCCTTTCAAGAAAAATTTACATTCCTAAGACTAAATTGAAACTTTTAATTTTTCCTACATACACTATCACACATAAATATATGCAACAAAAATTAAAATGAATTTTTGTGACTCGGTTTTGTGGTCCCGAAACCATATTCTGACTAGGGTCTAATTAGGGTTGTCACACATAGCAAACAGTCTTGAATTAAATTAAAGTAAGAAAGATTAAACCCAATTCAGAGTGGCTATCACCCAAGACTCGGACTGATGAGGGCTACTTCGTTCCTTCGCTTTGCTCCTTTGCTAGTGGCTCTCCGAGGTGGCCGACCAAGGGTTCTTTAAGAGGCTAATTTGCTCAAAATCTTTATGCAAAGATGATGATAGGCATAAGGGCTAAGAAAGCTAAGAGAATTGAGAAAGGAGAGAATGATGAATGAGTGAAGGATGAATGAGGGGTGAGGGATGATTGAAAAAGTGAGAAAAGGGCTCTTATTTATAGGTGAGGCATGGGAGCTAGTTTTGCTAAAAGTAGGAGTGTCCATCTTTCAAAACTCCTTCCAAGGGTGGCCGACCATGAATTGAGGGAATGTGGCTGATTTTACTTGATTCTTGGTCAATTTGAGTGCCACAACAACTCAGGACTAAGACTCGTTCACCAGCAAATCTTTGGGCAAATCTTTGTTATCTTCAACTCTTCAAGGATCATGTGTAATTAAACCAAAAGATGGTTTATGAACCTCCATATTCAACCGAATTTTGGGTTGACTTGTCCCTCAATTTGGACGGTTTTATAATCAAATTAAAGCTCTCAAACCTGTCCAAAAAAAAATCAATAAGTTAGAGGACCAAAGAATTAAATTTTACCAACTTAATTAAATTAATTAAAACCCAAATTATTAATGAAATATTTTAAAATGAATTATTAAATATAATTTTATATTTTATTATTTAATTTAATCATGCATGGCCCACTTTATGTCATAAAAATATAATATGTTCAATTTAATATAAAATAAATCATTTTATGCGTGAAAACCATATAATAAAGCATAAAATCACATTTTAATAATTTCTATATTCTGTTTTCATATTTTCACATATTTAATTAATTTATTAAATAATTACTTAGTTTTAACAACAAATTTAAATAAAAAGGTGATAATTTATAAGGAAAATTCTTATATATTTTTCAGTTTACAAAGATAAACATGGCTTATTATTGGATTTAGATGCTGAAGATGGCATGGCTTTGGAAAAATCAAGGTCTCTGAAGAAAGCATCTTCTGGGTTTACTTGTTGGGTTGCGATCTTAGAATTAATGGAGAGATTTTGAGTTTGTCCAACAGGACTGTCATAAGAGGAATCAAAACCATTAATGGAATGAGAAGAACTACCGGTATAACCATGTTGTTGCTCAAAGAATTAATGTCTTTGATTGAACATAGAAGACGGTGGGTAGTTTCCAGCAGGATTGTCCAACTGAACCGGAGGCAGCTGCTCAGCATCAGCAGGTTTGACTAAGGAAGCCAGTTTAGGTTGTTCACTGAACACAGGTGCAGATCCAGTGTCAGCCGAACGGGAAGGAGATGATGGAGCTAAAGTTGAAGCTAACTCTAGGGAGTTCATGTATGCATCAGTAGGATCAGAACGAAGTGTGGGTCCTTTAATTTCAGAGAAATCATCGGACTTGTAGGTATCACCGCTGAGATAATCAATAAAGCTGGAATTGGTCGTAACTGGCCTTTTTGATGAAGGTGGAGGAGGAAGAAGAGGAACAGCTCAAGCAGGTTCACTTTTTGTGCTCTTTGGACCTGTCTTTGAGCATTATCCCTTGACGATCTGTAATATACAAGTACAGAGATTCATTAAATTAGATGAAACAAGAATACCGAAACATCACAAAAAATATTCCCTTTAAGTAAGGATTGGTTACCCAAATCTTATATTGCTTAGATATAAGTGTCGAATATTGGTATCCGTTCAATATAATAATATTCATTTTTTATTTTTTTCCAACAAACTATATTCAAGCAATCTTTAAGTATGTTCATTTTTATACCCGCAAACTATATTCAGAGAAATCTTTAAGTGTGTTTTAGAGAAGATAAGACAAAACCACTACAATTTCCTCTTAAGTTATAGAGACCAAGGCATGTAACATATCAACGGTAAGTTACTCAGACTCGGTTGTAAATTTCTAATCCGAGTATTTATCCGATACAAACACGTTTACTTTTTTTAGGTAAAAAAATTCATGTATCTAGAGGACCCTTGAAGGATATCCTCATACCTTGTCTCGATATGCACCGAACATGAATATCAAACATGGAAATATCAAGAAAAATAAAAAGTTAACGTAACATAGCATCAAAACATTGTCCATGTGCAAAGTGAATGAATAGAACTGTTGTATGTTTTTTCTCCAACTTTTTCATGGTTTTGAAGTGCAAGATTAATCCGGCACACTATAAATATTTTCTGTAAACTAGAAGAAAAATGTCCAAAACAAAAGGGGGGCAGAAGAATAACATGGTAAAGTCACCTGTGAGCCAGCTGAGCAAAGTCATCTTCCGAATCATCATCGTCATGGTTAACATTAACAATCGGCACAACACGAGTTTCTGCTACTGCTGTGGTAGCACTACCGGTGTTTCTTTTCAGAATGTCGTCATGCTGGCAATGAACATGCTGCAATCGATCATTTAGTGCTAATCCCTGACATAAAAGTTGCTCATTTCTGGAAAAGCAAAATCCATCATCAGCATTATTCTATCAAACAGGAGGGAAATCAATGGAAGATACAAACAGATTCACACGTTGTATGATTCACGAGAACAACAACACGTTTTTTGTAAGAACGGTATTGCTCAACGAGGTCTTAAATCACTTCTTGCTTCAAAGACTGAACAACATCCAAAACAGTAAGCCTAATCATTTGATTTGAGTTTATTTAATCCCTGGCATGCATAAGGACCACATTGGATAGTATGTAATATTTATTAGTCTTCTTTATTTCTTTTTTGGTGTTAATAGATAAGTGGGCACAGATTTAGCTTCCAGGGTTGCTTTTCATCTAGAACTGTGCAAAGACCACACAACCTGCCCAAGCCTAAAGTCTTGTTCAATATTCAGGAAGCTTAGGACAAAACTGTTAAACCCGAAAAATGGATTAAACAAAAAAATTAAGCCTATTTAAATATCAATCAAGACCAATTTATGCAATAAGTCCAATAATACGGTCAAGATCAAGAATCAATTTACCATGCCGCAGCAAGGAAAAAACCAAGATTTTACATTGCGCCATGTGAAACCGGAAAAGAGGATTAATAAAGCTGATCCCAGATAAAGAGATTAACAATCAGAACAATAAATTTCCCGGTGCTAAATAGAAAACCAAGAGGAAAATGAAAACCTTGCAATTTGCACATTAAAACGAGTAAATCAACGTACAACAGCAAGAAAATAATCTGAAAAAGAAAAACAGGATACTACATGGGACAAGCATAATGGTTCATTTCTAGAACAAAGTTTTTACCTCGGGAGTCTTGGGCTCCAATGCACTAAGCACTTCCATTAAGATATCTGCTAGTCCACTAGCATTCTGAATCTCTGCCAAGCTGACAGTAGACAAGTTTCATTGTCTTTGTAGGCAAATGATAACCAAAATACTGCTAGTTTATGTAGGAAGTTTACGTGTCAGCAGCAAAGATGTTAAAACACAAAGATGGAAAGAGATAAGCAGTGTAGTACCTTTGAAGTGGTTTATTATAGTTCAACAAAGAAAAAAGGATAGCTTAAGCCTTAATCTTTATGTCCCAATGTTAAAATAATCCATACTGTGTTCATTTATTTTGCCGTGTCATAATCATGTTTATGATATTGAAAAATTCATGTAATCATATTGTGTTCATGTTATATCTTTATGTTCTGTAATATCAGTTTTAGATTTATTAAAGAAAATAAGTATAAAAATTCATTTCAACATTTTTATAGTCATATATATGCTAAAACATGCCAATTAACATATAATAGGAACTGTTAGATAATTATGTAAATCATAATGTGTATTATCAATTGAATGTTTTTTCTTAATCATGAGCTGTGGTGAGGTGATGTCTATTATAAGCTGTGATGCTCTATTCTTTGTAATCTCTTCAGGGTCTTTATTTTTAATAAAATTTTATCTAGGCCTAACAAAAAGAAAAAAAAAATTAAATCATAATGTATATGATTTAGCATAAGCTATGACGACTTATACATATGAAGATATAAATATATTACGTATTCACATATGGTTTAGAATTTATATGGTAAACATAAAATCAAACACAACAAACAAGAGATGAGAGATCCAATCCAAGCAAAAGAGTTACGGATACCAACAATAAATCGGTTGACTATTCTATTACCGATACAAGCCATTATTGAACTAAGAATCAGATACTCTGAAATATTTTGAGTGAAGCAAAGGTTTCAGAATCTGTTTTCGGACAAAGATGTTCTGTTAAGGACAACTATTTAATCCGCAACAAGAACATAATAATCTAGCAAATTAGTAACTCAAGCCCGAAGCATCATCAGACTGTCGAGAGACCTCAATAGCAACATCTTGACGTGCTGAAACCAGTTGGTGGGTTACTAGATTGTTAGAAATACAAGTTATTGATTAGGAACATGTATATAGGTTGATTTTATTTACTATAAATTTGACATGATAATGAATAATTTTCAATTTTCAATTATAGATTACTAAGTTCTATATATTACGCTGTAAATCGACATTAAGTAATCGAATATACCAAATGACATGGAAAATATAGGAAAACCGAGCATGCTAGTATGAATGATAAATGGTTAGAATTGTGATTGTTTGATTGATTAAATTTATGAATTTTGAAATACCTAGGGATGACTTAAGGCATTGTTTGGTACAACCCAGAGCCAAAAAGCCAACATTATACATCGATATTTAATACCCATATTTGAGCCAGAAAACTCCTCTTGATGAACCCTCATGCAAAACCCAAGCCAAAATATGAACTTGTACTTACCATTTTTCTTTGGTCCCTGAAATGCACGAATTTAGATGTCTGGCCATACGTATTGACGGATAGGTAGAGACATCATGGTGGTTTTGTAAAAATCATATTGAAATAGGAAAGAGCGATGTGATATAGTGATTATGGATTCAGCTAAAATGTGAAAATCAAAAGAAATATTCAAAAAAAAAAGTCAAAAAAAAGTAGAAAAAGTATGTGAACAATGAAAAATAAAGCATTGTGAGTGAGCTGACCTTAGTCACTTTATCATGTTGTGACTTCCTAAATGAATAAATAAGGAAAGTGAGAGAAGGAGAAATAAGGTGGCGAGTGGGAAAAGGTCATTAAGAGGGAGAATAGGGAACAATACAATGTGTCAAACTAGTTTCGTGCTTGGAACTATTTTGATGCTTCTTGTTCTTGAATTTCATACCAAACTTAAGCCTTAGAACGTTACAAGATGAAAAGCCCTATGAGACCTAGGTAAATCTATGCATGAATAGACATTGTATTGAGTAATTGCAAGGATGAATGTTTGTATTCTGCTAGGATAATCAAATTACCTTTGTGATTTATTGAGGGATCAATATGTTTAAATACCTTGTTGTTTATATAATTTGTAATATATTGAACTCAGAGGTTTTAGATTGAGAATAGTAAGTTATTTACATATCATGCCAGAATTACATGTATATATGATTAGTCCTAGTTATGTATTCCAAAAATTGTCTTTGTATTATACTTGCTCAAGAGTCGTATTTTATTTTTCGTTTTTATGTTTCCTTGCTTAAAGACAAGCAATGACTTAAGTGTAGGGGAGTTTGATTTTTTACAATTCTTTGCAGCAAATTAAACCATTTTTTGTACTTTAGGAGCTTATATAAAAGCAATTCCATTATGTTTTATTTAGTTTTCACTTTTAGTTTACGAATAATAAAAAAGTGCAATTTGAACCAATTATATGACCTTAGGGGCCAAAGTAGGCCTAAAGGAAGGCTAAAATACTTAGTGAGTGTGTAGGAGATCATTCGGAGGCACGGGAACACGAGACTGGTCGCCATGTTGCTACACGAAGGGTCAACATCGCAACATAATGAGTAAGAAGCCCAAAAGAGAAAAGTTGCCTAATGTGTCGTGACGTAGCCAAACGATGTCTCAACACAGCCCTGAATCCAAGCCTGAGCCTCTAAACTGCCACTAAAGTCGTGACATGGACCAAAGGATGTTGCGACACCAGCCCAACTTGAAGAATTAATGAGTTGAGGGTGTTTTGGTCCACACAACAAACTTTAACGAGGAAATGTCAGCTGATTTAGGTCAATGGATGACAACCGACCCTAAATCTATAAATAGACTTCATTGAACACTTCATAATCATATTTTTTTGCACCTTTTATCTTTTATTCTAGTTTAGGTTGCAACTTTTATATAGTTTTCAGTTTTTTTTTTATTTTGTACTTAGGTGATTTTCTTTTGTAATTTAGTTTTATTTTCCATTCTTGTTCTTTAGAGATTTTATTTTTGGATTCAACAATTCTCTGTGGATTTTTGCGCTTCATTTATCACTACAAATCAAAAGTTCTCTTAAACCCTTATTCTTGATCTGTTTTTCATGTTTATATTTTCAATCAATATTATGTTGTTTACGAGATCCATGAGGAACTAATCCTCTTATGGGGGATTAGCGAGTGGACGTGGGAGTAATTAATTTCTATGTAGTGTTTCTTAGCAGATCAGTTGGTTGGGATAGGAAGAATTTAAACCCTAGGCCTAAAAACTCTAGGAAGTCATCTAGGTGGGAATGAACCCAGAATTGGTATTGCTTATCTGTGAACCCCTTACCCCAATCCAGTTTGGATTGTGAGGTCGAGAATAAGTAGTTCTTTTTTACTCTATAATTTGTGGAAGATCGAGAAATCCTGCAAGTTTAGCGACTAGGTGATGTGTAGAACCCGAAATAAAAATTAGTTACGAACATCGAAATGAGTTAGCCTTCCATTCCTAAAATTGATTAAATCTGCAAATTAAGTTTTTCATTTTTAATTTTACCTAATTTATTTTTCTTATAAAATAATCTCTCTTCACCTTATATTTTATGATAATATGATTTAATTAAAATACTAATTATATATATTCACATCGAAGTTATTATTAATTTAGTATTCACCTCCCTTGGGTGTGACCATCGGATACTCATTTACTTCATTGTAACTATATTACAACCTGACTCATTTACTTGTGGAAAATGCCTAAGTTTCATATTTGGTTGTAGGAAATATACTCTATACGTTAGTAAGTTTGGAAGCAATTAATGGGCTAGCTAAATCAAGCTTCCATGACTTCAAAAACATAAAAATTACAAGAAAATAACTTAGAAATTTTACCTAATTTATGATCGAATGCTTCAAGCCCTCAACCATGGAGTTTTCATGTTTTTCTTCTCTATAGATGGTGCAAAACATGATAATTTTCATATTTTCCCACTCATTTTACTTATATACCTAATTAGGATTTAACTAATCAAGTTTTTCTTAATTAATCACTAGTTTATTAAACTTTAAACTTAATTTAATTGAGCATAATGATATGTACATCATCATCCACTATGCACTAATTAAAAATGGTCTATTAGCCATTTTAGTCCTTTGAATAATTACTATTTTTGTCCTTAAGCTTTTGGCTAATTAAAAACTTATAGCAATAAGACTTTTACAATTTAGTCATTGTACCTTAATTAAGCAATTAATAGAAAAAATTGAAGGACCAAACTTTAATATTATTTTATACTAACTTTGTAAATATTTTAATTTAATATTTACGAACTTGGTTTATGAAAATGGAGTTTCGAAAATACATTTTCAAACACCAATTAACTTTCAGGTCTTTATAGGTTACGAGTATTATGTAACCTTTATTGATGACTATTCTAGGTATGTGTATGTATACCAAATGCACCACAAGAGTTCTTAAGGTACCTCATAGAAAATGAAACTCTATCCCAGTTAACTGCATTGGGCACCCTACAACAAAATGCGTGGCAGAGAGAAGGAATTGGATGTTATTAGACATGATTCATTCGATTTTAAGTTATTCAGAGTTGCCAATCTCTTCTTGGGGATATGTAGTACAAATGGCTTGCTATATTCTGAATGATGTACCAACTAAGTCAACATAAAAAAATCCATACAAATTGTGGCATGACAAAAAGTTGAATCTTAATCATTAAATGATTTGGGGATGTCCAACCAACGTATTGGATAAAGATGTGAGGACGTTGGACTCACGAATAGAACTGTACATGTTTGTAGGATATCCAAAGGGTGGTTTTTTCACAACCCGAAAGAGCAAACTGTTATAGTGACAACTCATTCTACCTTCCTTTAATAAAGTTACATGAATGAATTCAAACCTTAGAGTAAAAAGATAATCAAGGAACTTTCGAGAAATACAAAACCTTCCAAAACAATTCCCAAACCAACTTTTAATAGTAGACCTACAAACGATCAATAGCATAGGGTGCTTCATCATAGTGGGAGGGTCTCTTGTAGGCCTAAGTTCTTCCAATCTGGTGGAATTTTTTTAACACTGAGTCTACCGAACAGGAAGATGATGACCCACTAACGTAAGATGAAATGGTGCAAAGTGTTTATTTAATCTCTGAGCTATGAAAATTGAGATGGATTCTATGGATTCCCACTCAGTGTGAGAACTTGTAGACTTACCTAAAGGGATAAAATTCATAAGGTGTAAGTGGATCTACAAGAGAAAAAGAAATGTGGATGGAAAAGTAGAAACTTATAAGGTCAGACTTGTAGCAAAAGGTTATACTCAGAAACTGAATTTTAATATATCAATATAATAACTCCATAAACACCAATATTTCATATTTACGGACTCAATTTATGGAAATAGGGTTCTGAACCCATATTTTTCGACACCATTGGAAACCAGGTCATTAACTAATCCTTTGTAACAACCTATTTTTTAGTGGTGTCAGAAATAGTGATTTCGGAGCCACAAATCTGACGACCGAGTTCATAAATATAATTATTTAATATTTACGAGTCAAATATAGAATTACATTGAAACTTGATTTAATAATTTATGTTAAATCAAAGAATAATTAGGTTCAAATGGTATATCCTTAAATTCCAGTGGTTTTACAAAATGAGATATCAGGACCTCATTTCTACAAATCAAGAATATTTATAGAGTTTTATTAGGGTCATATTAAAAGTTGGTTAAGTAATTTTAATGTTTAGATAGTTAATTAATTAAAAAGGACTATATCATAAAAGCTGCAAAAGTGGGTTTCTATTAGTTAAATATATTAAATGGCCATAGTATTGTGAAATGTGGGACTTAGCTGGTAATTAAACCTTATTATTGGATGATGGATAGTTTTTGGACATTGCTTTTTTAAAGGTTAATTTTTAAAGGATAAAATGGTAATTAAATTAAATAATAACTAAAACAAATAAAAAAAAGCATTAGTATCATTTTCTTCGTGGTTTTTTTGTAACAAAAAATCACCATGGTTTTAAGCTTGCGAATTGGCCGAGCTCCTATTTCATGCATGTAAGTGAATTTTAATTCCATTTTTAATGATTTTTATGTTTTTGTTATTGTTTTAGCTTAATCTATCTAGCTCGGGGGGTTAATTTGTAGAATTGTTAAAAGTTTAGGACTTGCATGAATAAGTTTAAGGTTTTTTTAATTTAATTTATAGATTATTAAAGTTGGTAGTTATATAAGTATTTTGTTAAGTAATTTTAGATAATTTTAAGGTTTAGAAACTGATTTATGAAAATGGTAAAATTCAAGGAAAATATTGTGAACTGATGATAAATATGGGTTGTTATGAGACTGTGTAAAAATTGGCTGACATGAAGTTTAGCTAAAAATGGTAAATTTGTAAGTTACGGGTTTAGGGACTAAATTGTATAAAAGTTAAAATGTTTGGGGAAAATTGTAAATTAATAATGGAAGGGTTTAATTGCATAAAACTACTTTTTAAAATATTGAAAATGTATTAATCAGGTTGAATTATTATTTAGATCAAGAAACATCAAAATCGGATTTAAGTCGAGGAAAAGCTAAACTTTCGGACTAGTTTTCGACTCTGTTTTAAAAACCGCTTTAGTCGAGGTAAGTTCGTATAATGATTGAAATCATTATTTTCTGTTTTGGATGAATGCAAATAAATATTTAAGCTATGTTTAAATTAAATTAATAAAGATGTGATAAATCATTATTGTGGATCAACTAGAGAAATTACTAATGTGATTGGTGAAATTATAGTTGGTGATCAGGAATTATAGATTGTATCATTAAATGTTTACTTTGATTAAGGTAAGTTCATAGTGTTTTGATATGTAAATGTAAAAATCTTTTCATTATATCATTGTTTGTTTGTTAGTTGAATATATCTTTGAGAAATTTCATTTGTTATTATTGGATATCGATTATTACAAATGAGTACATATGAGAATGAATAGTTGATGATAGCAAATTTTTGTGATTTCACACTATTGATATGAATGTATTGGATTTATTGTAAATAGACGAAAATGATGAAGTGCTTCCAGATGATGAATATGTATAAAAGTAACGAAATTATGCTTAATGCCCGGTTGAACATAGTAAACGCTTAGGACACGATTGACATGCCAATAGGATTAGAATGCACATTTCTACAGGATTAAACTTCGGTCCCTTTGTTTGCACTTTGGTGCCTCTGTTTGCACTTCAGTGCCTCTATTACACTTTGGTGTTTATGTTTGCACTTCGGTGCCTCTTATTGCAGAATCCTACCTCTGTCAGCACTTCAGTGCATCTGTTCCACATCTATGATGCTTCTGGTGTGGTGTAGTTACCCAAGTATCCGAGTCAAGTTTCTAGTTCATCGGGCTATGAAATAATTGAATTACAATCTATTTATGTGCTTACATATTATCGCATATTTATAGTATTGGTAAGTGAAATATATTATAATGAATTTCTTAGTTACATGTATGGATTTTTACTTTAAGTATATGTGATTTATGGTCTAAAAAAGTCCTTTGAGATGGAGGTTGTTTTGATGTATTGAATTGAAAAGGTAACATTTGAATTATGTGGATGAATGATATATATAGTGAAATTCTTTTCATGATTTGAACAATTAATTAAAGCTTTACAGAGTATATGACTATATGAAATGATCTATGATTTAAAGTAAAGATATGAATATATGATAAGTATAGTTAAAATAAAATGAAGGTATATGGTAGTCATATGATAGATGAATGATGAAATTGAAATGCCTGATATGTTATATGCCTTGATTGGGTTGGATTTTTATGTGCATTGCTTCACCAACTAACCTTGTGAGGTATGGTGTATAGGAAAAGGAAATTTGTTCTATGACTAAATGTAATTACTCATGATTGATTAATTTAACGCAATTGGTAAGTTTAAGTTCTTTTATACGATCTTACTACGCACTAGTTGCTTATATAATTGTTTTCTTTGTTTTGTAGGTCATTGGAAAACTTGAATGGTTGGGATCTTCATCGGGGCACGATATCACCATCCATCGATCCACTTTGGTAGCTTTTGGATATATTAACTTATGATTATAAATTGCATGTATAAGGTTGTATGTCTATTTGGTATGTCTTGAATTGTGCCAAGCATAGGTGTGCCTTAATGCTTTTGTTGATGGTTTGTATATGAAGTGTATTATATGATGTTAATGGTTGTGCATGACCTTTTGAAAATTGGAAGGAAATGGTTGATTGATATATTTTTGGTTGTGGATGTTTGGTATATTTGAAGTATGTTAAATGATTGAACTTATGATGTTAAATTGATTTAGGTTAGGTGTAAAGCCCCAAATAATTTATTTCTACTTTTGTAAAATTTGACACAAATATCTGTTTGCTTTAGTGGCTAAGTGTTCTGGGTGTGTCTGAGAGGTATTGGGTTCAAGCCTTACCCTTGACAATTTTTTTTTTAATTTTTGGATCTAAGCCTTATCTCTCTTCTGTGGGCTTACTTTTAATTGCCTGTAAATTCATACCAGAATGAGCTTGTTGGTTCAAGTGGTAAGGGAATTGGTGTATTGAGGGACTTGTGTTCGGATCCCTACACAAGTGTAGGAGTTATTTTCTTTTTGCTTGGTTATCTGGAAGAGTTTCAGTGGAATTTGAATTCTGAGGATGTTGAGTTTGAGATTTTAGTGGGGGTTGAGATATTGTTGCTATCAGATATTATTTTTTTTTGGAATTTTCAGTTCTCTCTCCCTCTCAAAGAAATTTTTTCGTCAATTGTTCTTTCTTTTCTTGTTACCTTTCTTTTCCAATCAAACTATTGTCATTCTCTGCGTTGGGTTTTGTGTCTTTCGCTCGCGTGGTGTTTTGTAAGTGCTTCGGAAGCTTTGTGCAATTGTCGGTGTTTCAGTTATGTTAATAATGTGTATCTTGTTGCTTAGGAGTAGATCAAAGGGCTAGGGACTTCTCATCGGTACTGTAGTTACGCGAAATCACCATGTTCATTTTAAGGTAAGAGATTCAGTTGTTTATTGGATTGAGGGGAGACTTGGTTTCGATTTTAGTTTCATTTTAAGTGACAAATCAGGTGGTTTGTTGGTCAATTTTAGGTTTTGAGTGGCTTGGGAGTGTTTTTGCACCGAAATTGTAACAGGTGTGTACCCGAAATGCAGAAAAATGAACATCAATAAAAGCCAAAAAGCCATACCGTCGACGCCACACGGGCATGTGGTCACCCGTGTAGTAGGCTGTGTACGAGAACAATGTCGTGAGATTGATGTAGGCGTGGCCGTGCGTAAGACACAACCGTGTAGTGGCTTGAGCGTGGCCTTCTGGGCCACACAGGCATGGTCAAGTTGGGCGTGTGGATTTTGGGCCAAGCCATGTGGGCCACACGAGCAAAGGCCAATCTAGGCGCGTAGGCCCACATGGGCATATGGGCCCATAATTCTAAAATATTTCCTAGGGTGCGTTGGTGGTTCCGTTCGACTATGGACCTATCATAGGGTCGGTAAGGGCTACTTAAACCCCTATCTGTATGCTATGAAATTCTGTTGGACTGATTTGATTAGGATACTAATGTATGCCTAATTATACTAATATACATGTATCTATTATTTGTATAAAGCATGTTGAGCATGTTTAGTATGATAAAATTGTAACTGATATCTGCATCTGTTTTGGGGTGAGTTTTATATATGTGGAGGAAGTCTGATACGTGTCGTAATGACACAAAGTGGTGTGTAGGGATGGGTAGGTGTTCTTAACCCCATATGATGTGATGGGATGGTTGGAGTTGGTGTGTAAAGGATGAGGGTACGAATTTGCTTATTTGAATCTATTAACTAATCTGTACATCTGTTTCTGTAACTGTATCTGAGAAGGGCACAAGCCCGATTCTGTATCTGATTGTCTGAAATATTTCTGTATGTTTGCTTGTCTAATTCTGTTGGGTTACACACTAAGTTTACATAACTCACATTTGTTTGTTTGTTCTGTCAGGTAATCCACAGACGTAGGTGGATCGATGTGGCGGAGGCACAGCGGGGACCACTATATCGTAAAATAGTTAAACTTAGTACTTTTGGTTTATTTTAAATTTTGGACTTATTTGAGAATTGTAATTTTTGAAGACTCTCTGGACTATTTGGTTTTTAACTGTTTATTTTGGATTGTTTGTCAATTTGTTTACTCTGGTAAAATTTCTTTATTAAAACGATGATTTTTATGCAAACAACGACTTTCCTAAATACACGACTGTGTTTTCAAACTTTAACGATTAAGGCTTCCGCTGTAATAAAATTGGTAAAGAAACTGACTAAATTACAGTTTTAGTAAATTTTAACTAATGATGGTTTACCAAGTCAACATGATTTTCAAAACCCATTCCTTGTGGTGTCACAAGATTCAGCCATAATGTCTAGGTTGGGTTTGGGATATTACATTTAGTGGTATCAGAGTAGTGTTCAAAACTCGACTGTGAATTTTGGGTTCCAAAATTGTGTTTTATAGAAGAAGTGGTTTACAAATATATTTGTTAAATTAGGAAGTATGTGGTACACCGAGTCTCTGGCACCGATCCTATAAGTATTTCTGAAATTTTGATAGAAAACTCTAAAAATATTGTAGTTAGTACTCTCTGAAACTGAGCTGAATAGATAGAGATTGAAACCTTTGGAAACAAAACTGAACTGAACTTCTGATAATTTATACATAAAACATCTGCTAATAAATACTGAAACTGATGCATAAAACTTTTAATATAGATTAAAACCCGCATTTATGATAAGTGCTCGTGAAACTCACGGACGTGGTATTAGAGGCCGTGGTAGAGGTTGTAAAGGGGCTCGAGCTGAATTTTCCCCTCTCGGTAGTATGTCTAACATAGAAACGAGTGAGACACCTGTATCGACTGCTACTGAGATTGGGTCTCAGACTCGCTTGGCTGGGGACGACGCACTATCTCAGGCCATGTTGAGAATTTTGGAGAAGGTCGCTGGACCCCACTCTGGAGTTAGGGACTGTAGGTCGGTAACTTAACAACTCTGGTTTAATGGTGCTGAGTTGTTTTGGGGCGTCACTAAAGTCGCCCCTAATGTGGCTGAATATTGGTTGGAGGCCATTGAGAGGATCATGAATGATCTAGACTGTACTCCTTAGCAGAAACTGAAAGGTGCAATCTCCTTGCTTCGCAGTAAAGCACATCAATGGTGGTTGACAGTTGAGGAGGGTACCCAGCCTGATTGTCTGAGTTGGGATTTCTTTAAGACTACCTTTTAGAGCAAGTATGTGGGAGCTAGTTATGTGGACGCTCGTAGGCTTGAGTTCATGAATCTCACGCAATGCGATAGATCTATGGCCGAGTTTCTAAGGCTAACTCGCTACACCCGAGGCACGGTGGTGAGTCTGATTTGAGGATGGCATAAAGGATAATTTGAGAGTGCTGATAGCTCCACAGAGGGAGCGAGAGTTTACTGTCCTGGTTGAGAAGGCGAAGATCATCGAGGATGTTAAGCTTGTGGAGCGCTAGAATAGGGAGAAAGAGAGAGGCAAGAATAGGAGGGATTTGGAGCCTTCTAGTTCTGTGTAGAGGCCTAAGAAAAAGGCCAGATCTGATAGGCCGGTTAGAGTGGGGGTTCCTGCTACTCCTACTGGGATTCAGCCATGCAGTGACTGTGGTAGGCACCATCCGAGCGAGTGTTGGAGGAGGATTGGGGCTTCTCTGAGGTGTGGGTCATTAGAGCACCGTATCAGAGACTGTCCACAGTGGGCAATTTAGATGCAAGCTTCAAATCCAGGTCCTGTGCAACCTCGAGGGTAGTTCAGTAGCCACCTAGGGGCCATGGTGCGACAAGAGGCGGAAATGGTTTAGGTCGTGGGCAGAGAGCACTGGGTAGAGGTGCTAATCAGATAGAGGTGAGGTAGCCTGCACTTGTCTATGCTGCTCGACGCTGAGAGGACAGAGATGCTCCAGATGTTATCACCAGTACATTTTTAATTTCTGATGTACCTTATACTACTCTTATAGACATAGGTTCTACATACTGCTATGGATCTAGCACTGTATCTGAAAACTTAGGGGGCTACTGTTGAGAGCACTTCTAGTAAGATCACTGTAGTGAGTCCATTGGGGTAGTCTATCTGGGTTAGTAAACTTTATAGGGATGTTCCGTTAGAGATACTAGGTGCTATTTTTCTGGCGAATCTGATGGAGCTGCAGTTTGGGGAGTTCAACTTAATTCTGTGCATGGATTAGATGGTTAAGCACTGAGTTAGTTTAGACTGTATGACTAAGAGGGTCGTTCTGAGGACTGAGGATGATAGGGAAGTGGTCGTAATCACCGAGCGTCGAGATTATCTGTCTAATGTGATCTCTGCTCTTATGGTTGAAAAATCGGTTCGAAAATGGTGTAAGGCATACTTGGCGTATGTTAGTGTTTCTAATTCTGAGGACTTTTCTATTGGGAATATCAGAACGGTAAGGGATTTTTCGAATCTCTTTCTTGAGGAGTTACCAGGTTTATCTCCTAGTCGAGAGGTTGAGTTTGGGATCGAGCTGCTTCCGGGTATAGCTCCGGTGTCTATTGCTCCATACCGTATGGCACCGAAAGAGCTTACTAAGCTTAAGGCTCAACTTCAAGAGCTTCTAGACTGTGGTTTCATTCGTCTGGGTATGTCTCTATGGGGGGCACAGTTCTATTTGCTAAGAAGAAGGATGGAACCATGAGGATGTGTACCGATTATCAACAGCTGAATAAGTTGACTGTGAAGAATAAGTATCTAGTTCCGAGGATCGATGACTTATTTGATCAGTTTTGAGGGGCTTCAGTGTTCTCTAAGATAGATCTTCAATCTGGGTATCATCAGTTGAGGGTTAAGGAAGCTGATGTTCATAAGACTGCATTTAGGACTCGTTATGGACACTACGAGTTCCTAGTTATGCCTTTTGGTCTGACGAATGCTCCGACTGTATTCATAGATCTAATGAATCAAGTGTTTCAGCCTTATTTGGATCAGTTCGTCATGGTCTTCATTGACAACATTTTGGTTTACTTTAAGATTGAGGATGAGCATGATGAGCATCTTAGAGTAGTGCTTTAGATTCTTTGTGAGAAGCAGCTTTACGCTAAGTTAAGCAAGTGTGAGTTTTGGTTGTGTGAAGTGACTTTTTTGGGGCACGTGGTTTCTGTTAAGGGGATTCGAGTTGATTCTCGAAAGATCAAGGTTGTGCTTGGTTGGAAACAGCCTAAGAACATATCTAAGATCCGTAGTTTTTTGGGTTTGGCGGGATATTACTAGCGGTTTGTAGCAGGGTTCTCCCTTATTACGGCTCTATTGACTAAGCTTCTGCGTAAGGGTGTGCCGTTTGTTTGGACTGATGCGCAACAATCGAGCTTTGAGAAGCTCAAGTTTGTTTTGACTTAGGCTCCTGTTCTGATACAGCCTGAATCCAATAAGGAGTTTGTGGTATACAGTGATGCATCGCACATTGGTTTGGGATGTGTTTTGATGCAGGGTGGTAATGTAACACCTCATACCTCTAACCCACGCTGGAGCAGAATACGAGGCATTACCTAACTCGATCTCATGCACGCAATCGTTCCCCAAGTCACTAAGACTTGGTCCCATTTTAGAAAATTTTCAATTTCTACTTTAAACTTCTTATTATTGGCCTACGAGCCCCAAATCGACCATTGAAAACTATTCGGGATCAGCCCGGGTCCTTAAACCATCTATAGAAAATTTGACTTGAAAACAGGGCACACGCTTGTATAGAAAGGAAACACGCTCGTGTGGCCATTTCAACATGGTCGTGTTGATGGCCCATGTGGGTCACACGGCCTAAGCAATCCAGGGACACGCCCATGTCCCCACCAATGTAGAAGAAATTCTAAATGCACTCCTCTAGGGGTTTTCACACGGCCTGGCACACGCCAGTGTCCTTGGCCTGTGTCTTTCACACGGTCATGACATGCCCATGTCCTAACCCATGTACAAAAACATGGACATTCTATTTCTAACGTCAGCATCTCCAAAATGTCACACGGCCAAGGCACACGCCCGTGTGCTAGGCCATGTCCATCACAGACTATGACACACAGTTGTGTCTCTTCCTGTGTGTTTACTATCATGCATACTGACTTGAAATTTTTACGTCTAGGGGACACACGGCCGGACCACATGCTCATGGGGAAAACTTGTGTCACACACAGCCTAGACATACGCCTGTATGTATACCCTTGTGGACAATATAAGGCTATTTACCAAGCCTTTTTGCCACCTTTACTTATACAACCTACACATTATCAACCAAGACCAATATAAGGCTATCCAATTCAACCAAACCAACCACAATAAACAATATTCCATGAGTGCATTTTACTCATCTATGAAGATAACGTCATTTTATATAAATGAAAATGGATATTAGCCATAATTCGAGGCTTAATACAAAATGAGAGATTTATCCCAAGCCAACACATTTGGCCAAATTGATAATGACACAAAACATAAGTCTAGTTCCCTACACATGCCATATTCAAAAATATAAATCAAATTATACTTAATGCTTCGATCGATAGTGTGATCGATATCTTTGACTTCCGTTGATCCTTGAGCTAGATAGGCGGCACTATAAGAAAATGAAAAAGAAGAGGGAGTAAGTATAAAGCTTAGTAAGTTGCACATAAATGAATATACAACATAACTTTACCATTCATCAACAAGCTTATAGCATACAATTGGGCATAGGTAACACTTACTCATTAATATTCAGTACACATCGTATACCATAAAATGGGCTCATATCCTATATACACCAAACAAGTACCTATACCACTCACAACACAGTTATATTTTCCTCGTTAACTTGAAATCATAACTTTCACCGTTGAACCATTTGAAACACTATCAGATATTCATTAAGCCTCAAACATGGGGTAAGGTGCCGATGCCATGTCCCAGACATGGTCTTACACAAGCTCTAGCATATCTGTGCCGATGTTGTGTCCTAGACATGGTCTTACACTAACACATCTCGTAGCTGATGCATGTCCTAGACATGTCTTACACTGACTTACGTCTTGAGGCCGATGCATGTCCCAGACATGTCTTACACTAGCACTCGTCTCAATGTTGATGCCATGTCTCAGACATGGTCTTACACTGGCTCTCATAATGTGGCCGATGCATGTCCTAGACATGTCTTACACTAGTTCACAATAACTCATGTGTTATCGCATGAATATCTGATTTATTTTTCCTAAGTTCAAACGGGATCTCTACTATCTCTATTACCATCATGCTTTCTCAATTCCACAATCAAGCAATTCATGCTATATTAAATTCAAGTAAAATTCAACACATACATTAACATTGTAGTTGTATTATTTACATACAACTTACCTCAGATTACAAAATGTAGCGACTAGTCGATTTAATCGATTTGTTTGGCTTTCCCCCGGTTTAAGTTTGAATTTGATGATTCTTGATCTATAATCGTAAAATTCACTTATTTAGTCACTAAATAAAATTTAGCAATCGAAAATTCATATCTTTGGTAAAATGACCATTTTGCCCCTAGACTTTGACAAAATGACCATTTTACCTCTAGGCCCAAAAATCAATTTTTATCGAATTCCTTCATATATTAAGCCTAGCCGAACCCTTTCTAATCTTATATCAACTCCAAATTCCCACTATTTCACACACTTATCATCTATTTTACAACTTATGCAAAATAGCCCTTTTAGGTGTTTTCATGCTAACACCTTTCACCAAAGTTGTTTATTAGACACCCAAGACTCATTTTCTTCCTTAAAAACTCAGAAAAAATTACAAATATTTTCATGTCAAAACCCTAAACTCTTGATTATTTTTCAAAATAGAACCCTCATTTGAAAGCTCATGCTTCAAGGGTATTAAAAATGTAAAAGTCATCAAGAAAAACTATCAAAATCACTTACTTGTGAGGATTAAAAATTGCTAAAATTTTTAAGCTTTCAAACCCCCTTTAATGGCTGATTTTTGGTGGAGAAAGAAGATGAAAAAGGGATGATATCATCTTTTCTTTATTTACTCCTATTTTAGTCAAAATAAGCCACCTAACTTACCAAACTTTGAAATTTTGACCACCTTGTCACCTATGGCCTGCCATGCCTCCCTAAAGGTTCTAGTTACCCTTTAAAGACTCCCAATTTAGGTTCTCTAGCTATTTGGCACTTTTAGCTATCAAAATAGGACTTTTGCATTTTATGCGATTTAGTCCTTTTATGCAATTAAGTCACAAACACTAAAATTATTTCACCAATTTTTCATGCACTCTTAAAAACATACTATAATATCAAAATAATAATAAAATAATTTCTCTGACTTCGGATTTGTGGTCCCAATACCATTATTCTGACTAGGCCCAAAATCAGGCTGTTACAAGTAAGGTTGTGGCTTATGCATCCCGGCAGCTTAAAACACATAAGGGAAACTATCTAATGCATGATCTTGAGTTGGCTGCTGTAGTCTTTGCGTTGAAAATTTGGAGGCACTATTTGTATGGTGAGAGGTGTATTATCTATACTGATCACAAGAGCCTCAAGCATCTCCTCGTTCAGAAGGAGTTGAACTTTAGGCAGCATCATTGGATTGAACTACTCAAAGATTATGATTGCACTATGGAGTACCAGCCCGGTAAGGCCAATGTGGTAGCTGATGCTCTCAGTCCAAGATCGATGTCTGATTTGAGGGTGATGTTTGCTCACCTTAGTCTGTTTAATGATGGGAGTCTGTTAGTCGAGTTGCAAGTTAAGCCACTTGGATTGATCAGATTCGAGATAGGCAGTTGGGGGATGAGTCTCTGGGTTCGTGGTTTCGTTAGATTGAAGTGGTAGTACTTAGGATTTTGGACTGAGTAATGATGGTGTGCTATGTTTTCAAGGTCGAATTTCTGTGCCGAATGATTCAGATTTGAGGAAGTCGATTCTAAGGGATGCGCATAGTTGCCTTTATGCTATGCATCTCGGTGGTAATAAGATGTATTGGGATCTCTGTGAGTTTTACTAGTGGCCGAGTTTGAAGCACGAGGTTACTGAGTTTGTTGCTCGTTGTCTAACATGCCAGCAAGTTAAGGCAGAACATCAGTTGCCTTCAGGTTTGCTCCAAGCCATTAAGATTCCTTTGTGGAAGTGGGAACGAGTAATGATGGACTTCGTTAATGGGTTGCCTTTAACACCCACTAAGAAGGATTCTGTTCGGGTCATTGTGGATCGTTTGACCAAGTCTGCTCACTTTATTCCGGTTTGGATAGACTACTCTATACAGAAGTTAGTGAAGCTCCATATCTCTGAGATATTTAGACTTCATGGGGTTCCTGTGTCGATCATTTCTGATAGGGATCCTCACTTCACTTCTCGATTTTGAAAAAAATTGCATGTAACAGCCCAATTTCAATGAAATCGGAATAGTGGTTTTGGGACCACAAATCCGAGCCGAGAATAAAATTTAATTTAATTTTGTTACATGGTCCGTATTATGTTAGAAATGTCATGTGAAAATTTCGATAAGTAAAATTTACCGATTATGTGTTTAATTACGAGAAGGACCAAATCGAATAAAATTCAAAAGTTAAATTCTAGTAGCTAGAAGGATTAAATAGCTATGGAATTCAAAACTTGAGGTCCTTATATAGTAATTAGACCAATAAAGAAAAATATGTAGATATTTTTGGTGACTCATCCATGGAAATTTAGAAAAAAAAAGAGCAATAACTAAATTGGAAATTGAATTAATTTAATTAATTAAAATATGATAAAAGAAATTTTATTTTATTTTATGTCATCTTCATCCCCAAAATACATGGAAACCCTAGGAGAGAGAGAAGAAACTTTCTTGGCTTAATTGGGTAAGTTTTCTTGTCCCGTTTTTAGCAATTTTGATATTTTTGAAACTGTGATAGTTTCATCTATCTATTTGGGGGATCGATTTGAAAAGTTATTAAAGTATGGAAATTAGGTCATGGATGAATATGCTAAAAATTTAAAATTTATGGTAGGAAATGAAAGGTTGTTGATAGATAAACAACTTTTACAAAGTGATTTTTGATGAAAACATGATTTATGGACTAAAATGTAAAGTTGTGAAAAATTGAAGAAAAATTCTGAATTTTATAGAATGTATGTGCTGTAAATTTTATAGTGAAATTTTTGTTAGACTTGGAATGTGGAGTAAATTGCATAAATTTCATTTTTTCGAACCTAGGGACGAAATTAAAATTTATGGAAATTTTGGGGGCAAAATAATAATTTTGCCTAGGATGTAAATTGAGTTCACTTGAATGTAAAATGTGATAAATTGATGAATAAATTCATTTATATAGATCCAGATAACACAAATTCGAAGCTAGATCGAGGAAAAGAGAAAGTTTTGGATTAATAGATTTATATACGCGAACAAGTGTCGAGGTAAATTCGTGTAACTCAATTGATCTTGTAAATATGATAAGTTGAATGTTGTGTTGTATGGAATGTGTTTTATATTTATGTGAATTAATTTGAATGTTATAACATAAGAAATTATTACATGCTTGAGATTGTTTGAAAAGGGTTAAATTCCGTTTGAATATTGGATTTTGATGGATAAACAAAATTTCCTTACTGAATGAGGTCCTACATTGTAGCTAATGAGATTTAGCTCAGACTGGTAATCCTAATTGAGCTCTTCTGAGCATATATTACAAAAAGGATTTAGCCTGAACTGGTAATCCTGTTATATGTTATGAGGCTCGAGAGTGTGCTTTCCGATTTAGTGCCCTATTGGGTACTCTTGAATATGAATGGGCAGGTTGTAAAATTATACACCTTGAGTGTACTATTTAATTATCCATCGAAATTTCAATGATTCAACGGATAAAATACTTGACATGATATGAGAATTATGAGACGAAATGAATGGTGTCTTGAAAGAATATAGTATGATGAGCTCCTTTATGCTTACTTGATGCTTATATGAACATTTATGTAACTAAATTGTTTGATTGAGTGTATGTGTATAGGTAAATTTGTCAAATTGATGAAAAAGCATGTTATATGAATGCTTAATGTTAATAAATATAAATTGGTAAGTTTTAATTCTTATTATACGAACTTACTAAGCATATAATGCTTATTTAGTTTTATTTTCCCTGTTTTATAGTGCTCAGAAGCTCGTGAAGGTTCGAGATCGGTTGAAGCATCATCACACTATCCACTAGCTTATTTTGGATATATGTAGTAAAAATCATTTTGATATAATGGCATATATAGGATGCTTAATCATTAGTGGCTTGAAAATAATGTTTGTAACCTAGCCATTGGAATGGCTAGTAATGGTTTATTTTGGTATTATAAAGTAAGTTATTATGATAATCACATATGTGTTATGTTAAGTGTATGTGGTCAAATGATGTTAATGCCCAGGTTAAACCAAGGTAAGATTATAAACATGTGTATGTTATGTTATACCATATTTAGATGTTAAAATTTGCTTGAATCAAATGCTTGAATTGGTTGGTATTTGGATGTAAGTTTTGGTGCAGGATATTGGTAAAATTTTGGGTGAAAAATGAAGCTAGAAATGGCTTTATTTTGTCCACACGGGCGTGTGTCTAGGCCATGTGTGACACACGACTTGGTACATGGGTGTGTAGTTAGGTCGTATGTCCCTTGCATCTTAAATTCAAGAAACAGAATGCTCAGAATTGAACACATGGGCAGAGACACGGGCGTGTGTCTCAGCCGTGTGTGCAACATGTCCTAGAACACGGACGTGTGTCTTGGCCGTGTGAACCTTGCACCTAATTTTTGAAAATTAAATTGATCACATGGCCTACTCACACGGGCGTGTGGTTGGCTGTGTGGCACAAGTCAGAGAGTTACACGGGGTCGAACACGGCCTGCAACACGCGCGTGTCCCTAGACCACATGGGTGTGTGAGCCTCGGACCTAGGAAAATTTTAGAAAATTTTGTGAAAAATTCTTGGAGTTCCCGATTAAGTCCCAACTCGATTCTAATACCTGATTTAGGCATCGATGGTCCATTTAAGGGACATTATGAATAATTTCAGTAATTGAATAGTAATTATGTGAATTATTTGTAAATGTTCTGAATGTTCCGGTAATGCTCAATAACTCTATTCCAGTGACGGATATGGGTTAGGGGTGTTATGTTGCATGAGGCTTTTGGTTCAAGACAAGACTTCAGTACTACGTTCCATCCTCAGTCCGATAGTCAATCTGAGAGGGTGATTCAGATACTGGAGGATATGCTTCGGAGTTGTGCGATTGATTTCTGAGGGACTTGGGAAGATTACCTACCGCTAGCTGAGTTCGCCTACAATAACAACTTCTAGTCTAGCATCCAGATGGCACCTTACGACACTCTGTATGGTAGTAAGTGTCGCACACCGCTATGTTGGATTGAGTTGGGTGAGCGTCGAGTTTTGGGTCCTGAATTGGTTTCTGAGACTGAGGATAAGGTTAGACTGATTTAGAATCGTCTGAAGGCGGTGTCTGATAGGAAAAATTCTTATGTGCATCTGAAGAGGAGAGATATTGAGTATTCTATGGGGGACTTCATGTTCCTTAAGGTTTCTTCATGGAAAAAGATTATAAGATTCGATTATAATGGCAAGTTGATCTCTAGGTTCATTGAGCCGTATCAGATTCTGAAGTGTGTGGGACCGGTTGCATATCAGTTGGAGCTACCTCCAGATTTAGACTGTATCCACGACGTCTTCCATGTTTCGATGTTGAGGCAGTATCAGTCTGATCCTTCTCTTGTTGTTTCTATTGAGGAAATCAAGGTTAGGCCGGATTTGATTTTCGAAGAAGAGCAGGTTCAGATTTTGGATCATGATGTTAAGGTTCTGAGGAGGAAGTCCATTCCTTTAGTGACGGTTCTGTGGTAGAATTATGGTACTGAGGAGGCCACGTGGGAACCTGAGGACTCGATGCGCCAGTAGTATCCTTATCTTTTTTGATCAGGTAAATTTTGGGGTCGAAATTTCTTTTAGGGGGTATAGTTGTAACACCCCAAATAATTTATTTTTGCTTTTGTAAAATTTGACACAAATATCTGTTTACTTTAGTGGTTAAGTGTTCTGGATGTGTCTGAGAGGTCTTGGGTTCAAGTTTTACCCTCGAAAAATTTTATTATTGTTGGATCTAAGCCTTATCTCTGTTTTGTGGGCTTATTTTTAATTGCCTGTAATTTCATATCAGAATGAACCTGCTGGTTCAAGTGGCAAGGGAATTGGTGTGTTGAGGGACTTGTGTTCGAATCCCGCACAAGCGTATGAGTTATTTTCTTTTTGCTTGGTTATCTAGAAGAGTTTCAGTGGAATTTGAATTTCGTGGGAGGTGAGTTTGAAATGTTAGTTGGGGGTTGAGATATTGTTGCTATCAGATATTATTTTTGTTTTTGGAATTTTCGGTTCTCTTTCCCTCTCCAAGTAATTATGTCGTCAATTGTTCTTTCTTTTCTTGTTACCTTTCTTTTTCGATCAAACTATTGTTGTTCTCTGCGTTGGGTGTGACATCCTTAATTTGACCCTAGTCGAGATGTGGTTTCGAGACCACAAAATCGAGTTATAAAATTTATTAAATATTAAAATTCATATCTACTATGTGTGATAGTGCATGTGTGAAATTTTGATGCTTAAATTCTGTTAGTTGAATGTGAATTTTAGTCAAAGGGCTTATGTGAGACATTTGTGAAATAGGTTAGGTAAAAATAAAGTGATCTATTAATGCATGTATTCAAAAATGTGGACTTGCATGTCAAAATACCCATTTTTGGGATAGTGGCCAGTCATGACATTGTTTTATATATAATATGTATTTTTGATTTAACATTTTATATTACAAATGAATTAATAAATAAAAAGGAGATATTAGATAATAGTTAGTGGGAGGAGAAACCAAAGTTGGTTCATCCTTGTCCTCCATTGCTGTAGCTTAAAGTGAGGGAGAAGAAAATTTTGTTGTTTGATTTTTGGCTTAGATGATGGCTAGAATGAGGTATGTATTGAATAATTCTTGAACATTTATGCATAATTGAGATGATTAGTTCAAATTTTACTTATCCCATAGATTAAACTTAGGTTTTTGAGGTTGGAAATTCGGTCAATAAGCTTGAAACTCATAGTAGATATTTTTTGTGTGACATTAAGATGGTTGGTTATATATTGACTTATTAGCTTTGAAAGTTGAATGATATTGGTTAATTTGTTCATGTGGGTATTCGGCCTTGTGAATGTTATGGAATAAGTTTCAATTATGTACATATGTGATTTTTGAATAATCGGTCATTTATCTAGTATTTGTATAAATGGTAAATTGTTTTTAACTTGAAAGTTGAGATTAGTGTATTTAAAGAGAGTTGCCGAATGTGGTCTTTGAAGATGTTTTAATGAATAAAATGTGTAGTTGAGTTATAACATTCGGTTAAGGATTAAGGGTTCTAGCAAGTTTGGTATAATGTATAGTTGTAAATCGCCTTGTATTTGACCTTTTTTTTAAGGATAGGAAACGGCTAATTAAGATGTTGTTGGATAAAATTCTAGTTAGGTTATGTTAAAGCATTCGACATTTCTTATAGTATTGTATACGAGAGTGGGAAAAGATTAGTAATTATTCTAAGTGAGTTATGATCTTAATAGGAGCAAAATAGAATCGGCTATAATTATGATGGAGTGATTCGGTCATTGTTTGGCATAGGTGAAACCATTATGAAATTGCTACTTTGATCTTGAAATGAAAATTTTAAATGGAGGTTAAAATTTGTTTGGTTAGGGCCGAATAGGGTTTATAAGTTAATGGTATGCCATATATATAGTTAAATTTGTGTATATGAAAGCGTGGTAAGTAATGTGAATTTTTGTTTGTGCATGCGAATTAGGTGTTGGTATAATAAGCATAAAGTTAGTCATGGCATATTTTATAAACATATTATGCATTGAAGTTATATGATTGTCAAATGTGACTATTAAAGAAGTAATGTTGAATAAGTAATTAAACAAATTCATTTGTTTTAATTAAGCTCATGAGCAAAGAGGATCTAAATTAGATAAGGGAAAGGAGAAAGCAATCGAGTAGCCTATCCGCAGTTGTTCAAATAAATCCGAGGTAAGTCTTTGAGTAATGGAACTTAGCTTAAGATTTGATAAACGATGATATATATTTATATGAACATAATAAATAAAATGTGACCTAATGGTTCTACTTGAATTACATATTGAAATAAATAAGTTTCTAGCATATAAGTTTAGTTATAATGAAGAATGACATGGAATACGGGTAAAGATGGGACTATGAATTGGTGTAATTACCTATAGTAAAATGATAAGGAATAAGTTACTTCTATGAGCCTTAGCCGATTGGTTATTAGAAAAGTGATATTTAAATTATGATTTGTATGTGATAATAAGAAATACTCATATATGATGATATGTTTTAAACTCAAATGGTAAGTTCTTAAGCGTTTGGACTTGGAAATTTAAGAGCAAATTGTAATAATCTGCTTAGGACAGCAGCAGTAGTGTGATTTTTGAAAATCACCATAAATTGTTGGAGTGGAATTAGAGACTGAATAAAATATGTAATCAAAGATCAATGAGTCTAGTTTCTTATAAAATAAACAGTGCAAGCAAAGGAATTTCCTATAGAGAGATATTTAAAGTTGTGTGTGACAGTGTCAGAATGAATCTGAAATCCCCTGTTCTGTTTTTAGAAAATCATTATAAATAGTACAAAAATTGTTATAGGATAAAATTTATATTCTTAGACTCCTTAATGAGTCTAGTTTCAAATGAAATAAACATATTTTGAAATCTGTACAATGAGAAATTTGATTCGTAGTGAAGAGTGGTCAGTATAGTTAAACAGTGAAATAGGGGAAACTTTAAGAAAATTCTGGTTTTGATTGGCCAAACCAAAAATCCTGAAAATTTTATGGATAGAAGATATATGAGTCTATTTTCGGGGAAAATTTATGGCACTTCATTTGGAGTTTCGTAGCTCCAGTTACAAATAATTTAATAATTGTTTCTCAAGAAAACAGCTTGTAGTGAATCTGTGATTTTGTTGTAAACATTGATGAAACTAATTGAGTTGCTTATAAGCTACTGCTGAATTGATGTACAAGATAAATATATAGGTGGTGAGGCCAAAATGGCTAAAATTTAAATGTGTGCAAGTTATCCGAATGGCTATTTTATAAACGTAAGCAATGTATATGTAATATGTGTTGATAGTTTTATAAATTGAAGGTGTGGTGACTTATATGTTGTTTAGCCGAATGGTTGTCATGAGAAGAATGTAAGTCATGTGTGTATTTTCTTATTTAGTTGGAAGTTTATTGAAAGGGATATATATATGTGTGTGTGTGTTAAAGTCGAATGATATTATGACATGAAGTTAAGGTACATGCTATATGCTTATATTTGAATGAGGTTAATGAATTACAATGGTGATAGTTTCTGTGAAATGTGGTAACATGTGATTAAATATACATGGAATTTGGAAAGTATCCAGGTTAAGACTCGCTGACTACGTGATGTGGCCTAATGGCTCTTGTGAAATGAGACTAGCTATATTGAGATACGAATAAGTTCGAATGAAGTGATACCTTATTAATGTGTTTCCGTGTTGGAAAAATCAAAGGTATGTGAATTGATGTGTATACAACTTTGTGAATTAACTATGATGATATATCCGGGCTTAAAGTCCCGCAGGCTTGGTACTGGTAACTGGATTCGGATTTTTTTTTAAAACCTAGCAGGCTATGGCTAAGTGCCTTGAATTATTTCAAATCGAAGACCATTTGTATATCTTTAAGATAAGGATTTAATTAGTTTTATAAAAATTTACTAATTTTAGTTGTATTCGGCAGGATGTACAAATACAAGGAATGGATTGCGTTTGGTCATTTATGTATATGTGATAAGGAATATGTTTGGTCCTTTATATAAGTATACGAAACTTTAATACTTGTCATGATTTGACTATTTGAAATATTAATGTGAATATGAACTAAAGAACTAAGCTCCTAAATACATATATACAATTATGTATGTGCACGAAATGAGTGCATATGATTAATTGAATTGGTAATTGGTAACTATGGAAACGGTAAGTGTACAAAGGTTAAGTATATGGTAAGTGATACTTACTTGCTATGTGAACTCGATTTCGTTTGTATTACAAATGTACTTGGGGAATCACTTATGAGATGGTTATAAGTTATATTCAACGAGTATTGACTCTATCAAATCGTTTATGTAAGATGAAAACATGAATATGTGCTTCCAAATATGGAAACCAAATGTGATTATAGTGTTATGTTTTAGTTCGACTGATTAAACTAAAAGTAGCATGGATGTTTTTAAATGCGAAGGGGTATATACTCTTAAATTTGGATGAAATAGATGAATTACATGTGCATACATAGGGTTTAATCTATTTGACCGAATGGTGATATATCTTGACATTTCAAAACGTGATTTGTGTAAGGCCTAATCTTAAGCGACTTTGTAATAAATCAACAATTACGGATGATCAGCACATTAAGTTGGCCAGGTATGTATTATGTACTTCTGTAGGCTTATTAAGCCCATCGAGACTTCACTTGGATTTTGTGTAAGTTATAAATGTATTTAATCCAGCAAAGTTAATTGTTTTACTTAAGACTTACTAAGCCTTCAAAGCTTACTCTGTTGTTACGTTTCTCTGTTTTATAGATTATCAAATTTGGCCTTTGCTCGAGGATTGTCAACAACTCGTCACACTATCACTATCCACTGTTTGGTACTGCTATGTTTTGGATTATTTTATGGCAAGTATAGAATAAACTAGTAGCAGAATAATATTCTGGTTAATGTATACAAGCCATGCAAAAATGGCATCTTTTGAATGTGTATTTATAGAAGTTTAAATTTTATCCCTGGCTGTATTTAGCCTTTATCTAAATGAATGATCTTTATTTCAAGAAAAAGTTAAAAATTTTACTGTTCCGACATGAGTTACAAGTCTGGTAATACCCCTTTCCTATTCCGACAACGGTTACGGGATAGGGGTGTTACATTAGGTCCAGTGTCTTTCGCTTGCGCGGTGTTTGGTAAGTGTTTTAGAAGCTTTGTGCAATTGTTGGTGTTTTAGTTATGTTAATGATGTGTATCTTGTTGCTTAGAAGTAGATCAAAGGGCTGGGGACTTCTCATCGATATTGTAGTTACACAAAATCACCATGTTCATTTTAAGGTAAGGGATTCGGTTGTTTATTGGATTGAGGGAAGACTTGGTCTCAGTTTTAGCTTTGTTTTAAGCGACTAATTCGGTGGTTTGTTGGTCAATTTTAGGTGCTGAGTGGCTCGAGAGTGTTTTTGCACCAAAATCGTAATAGGTGTGTACCCGAAACGTAGAAAAATGAACGTCGGCAGAAGCTGAAAAAAACCATACTATCGACGCCACACGGGCGTGTGGTCACCCATGTGGTAGGCCGTGTGCGAGAACCCGGTCTTGTGATCAACATAGGCGTGGCCGTGCATAAGACACGACTATGTGGTGGCTTGAGTGTGGCTGTGTGGGCCACACAGGCATGGCCAAGTTGGGCGTGTGGGCCCACACGGACGTATGGGTTTTGGGCCAAGCTGTGTGGGCCACAGGGCAAAGGCCAATCTGGGCGTGTGGGCCCATAGGGGCATGTGGGCCCATAATTCTGAAATATTTCCTAAGGTCGTGCAGGTCGTTCCGTTCGACTGTGGACCTACCGTAGCGTCGGTAAGTGCTACTTAAACCTCTAGTTGTATGCTATGAAATTCTATTAGACTAATCTGATTAGGATAGTAATGTATGCATGATTATATTGATATATGTATATCTTTTATTTGTATAAAGCATGTTGAGCGTGTTTGGTCTAATAAAACTGTATCTGATATCTGCATCTGTTTTGGGGTGGGTTTTATACTGCTCGAGGTAGACCATCTGGAAATACGAGCAATGCTAGTGGTGGCCAGAGAGGATCTAGAGATGCTACGACCAGATCCGAGGCTCGTGCGCCTGCTAGAGCTTATGCTATACGTGCCCGCGAGGATGCTTCTTCGCCTGATGTTATTACCGGTACTTTAACTCTCTTTGATACTAATGTAATTGCTTTGATTGACCCCGGTTCTACACATTCTTACATAAGTGAAACCTTAGCATCCAGTAAGACTTTACCTATTGAGTCTACTCAGTTCGTAATTCGGGTGTCAAATCCCTTGGGTCGTTACGTGCTTGTCAACAAAGTGTGTAAGAAATGTCCCCTAGTAATTCGAGGTTCCTGTTTTCCGGCGGACTTGATGCTTTTGCCGTTTAATGAATTTGATGTTATTCTTGGTTTGGATTGGTTGACCGCGCATGATGCGGTTGTGAATTGCAAAAGCAAGACTATTGATTTGAGGTGCGCAAATAACGAAGTAATCCGAGTTGAGTCTACGGACTTTGAGGGGATGCCAGCTGTAATATCAGCAATGTTGGCCCAGAAATATGTAAGAAAAGGGTGCGAAACATACCTTGCGTATCTATTGGATGACAAAGAATTAGACAAGAAACCCGAATCTATGAATACCCGGATGTTTTTCCTGAAGGATTACCGGGTTTACCACCTGTTCGGGAGGTAGAGTTTGGTATTGAGCTTGTACCTGGGACTACGCCGATTTCGATAGCTCCGTATCGTATGGCACCAACCGAGTTAAAAGAGTTGAAAGCTCAGTTGCAAGAATTGACGGATAGAGGTTTTGCTCGACCAAGTTTCTCACCTTGGGGTGCACCAGTATTGTTCGTGAAAAAGAAGGACGGAACCATGAGGTTGTGCATTGACTATCGTCAACTGAATGAAGTGACGATAAAGAACAAATATCCGTTACCACGTATCGATGATTTGTTCGACCAACTGAAGGGAGCCTCAGTGTTCTCAAAAATAGATTTGAGATCGGGCTATTATCAGTTGCGAATTCGAGATTCGGACATACCCAAAACTGCCTTCAGAACGAGATATGGTCACTACGAGTTCTTAGTGATGCCGTTTGGGCTCACTAATGCCCCTGCGGTATTTATGGATTTGATGAATCGGATCTTCAGACCATATTTGGATCGGTTCGTAGTTGTGTTCATTGATGACATCTTGGTCTATTCAAGAGATGAGACCGAACATGCTGAGCATCTGAGGCTAGTGTTGCAAATTTTGCGGGATAAGCAATTATATGCTAAGTTTAGTAAGTGTGAGTTCTGGTTAAGAGAGGCTAGCCTCTTGGGTCATGTAGTATCCGCATCGGGTATTCGAGTTGACCCGAACAAAATTTCAGCCATACTTAATTGGAAACCTCCGAGAAATATTACTGAGGTTCGGAGCTTTTTGGGGCTCGCCGGTTATTACCGACGATTTGTCAAAGGTTTCTCGATGATAGCCACACCAATGACGAAGCTACTTCAAAAGGATGTTAAGTTCGAATGGACGGAGAAATGTCAGAAAAGTTTTGATCAACTAAAAACTTATTTGACTGAAGCTCCAATTTTAGTGCAACCCGAATCAGGCAAAGAGTTTGTCATTTATAGTGACGCATCCCTACTTGGGTTGGGTTGCGTATTGATGCAAGAAGGTCGAGTGGTGGCCTATACGTCGAGACAATTAAAGCCACATGAGAAAAATTATCTGACCCATGATCTTGAACTAGCTGCCATCGTATTTGCTTTAAAAATATGGCGACATTACTTATTTGGTGAGAAGTGCCATGTATTTTCGAATCACAAAAGTCTCAAAAATTTGATGACTCAAAGAGACTTAAATCTGCGACAAAGACGTTGGCTTGAGTTGTTGAAAGATTACGAGCTTGTCATTGATTACCACCCGGGAAAGGCTAATATGGTTGCGGACGCCTTAAGCCGGAAATCATTGTTTGCTTTACGAGCGATGAATGTGCACTTGTCTGTTCTACTCGACAATGTGTTAGTAGCTGAATTAAAAGCCAAACCATTATTGATTCATCAAATTCGTGAAGCCCAGAAAGTTGATGATGAATTGGTTGCAAAACGGGCTGAGTGTGCTCCGAACAAGGAATCGGAGTTTCAAATTGATGACGATGATTGTTTGAGGTTCAGAAGTCGTTTGTGTGTTCCAAGGAATTCGGAACTCATTTCGATGATTCTGAATGAAGCCCATTGTAGCCAAATGTCAATTCACCCGGGGAGTACAAAAATGTACAACGATTTGAAACGTTGGTTTTGGTGGCATGGTATGAAACGAGACATCTCCGACTTTGTTTCGAGATGTTTAATATGTCAACAAGTGAAAGCGGAACATCAAGTGCCTTCAGGATTACTTCAGCCGATCATGATACCCGAGTGGAAATGGGATCGAGTCACAATGGACTTTGTGTCCGGACTGCCATTGTCAACAAGTAAGAAGGATGCGATTTGGGTTGTTGTTGATAGACTGACTAAGTCGGCTCACTTTATCCCCGTGCGTACGGATTTTTCATTGGATAAACTAGCCGAATTGTATGTTTCTCAGATTGTGAGATTACACGGGGTACCTATTTCTATCGTGTCGGATAGAGATCCGAGATTCACCTCGCAATTTTGGAGGAAATTACAAGAAGCTTTGGGTACCAAGCTGCATTTTAGCACTGCTTTTCACCCCCAAACCGATGGTCAATCTGAGCGGATAATTCAGATACTTGAGGATATGTTGAGATGTTGCATCCTCGAGTTCAGTAGTTCATGGGAACGGTATTTACCTTTGATTGAATTCGCTTACAACAATAGTTTTCAATCAAGTATTAAGATGGCACCTTACGAGGCTTTGTACGGTTGTAAATGCCGTACACCATTGTTTTGGACCGAGCTCGGTGAAAGTAAAATTTTCGGAGTTGATTTGATTAAGGATGCCGAACAGAAAGTAAAGGTAATCTGTGAAAGTCTGAAAGCAGCCACAGATCGTAAAAAATCGTATGCGGATTTGAAACGAAGGAACATTGAATATCAGGTGGGAGATAAAGTGTTCCTTAAAGTTTCGCCTTGGAAAAAGGTACTCAGGTTTGGCCGTAAGGGCAAGTTGAGCCCGAGATTCATTGGGCCGTACGAAATCTCCGGACGAGTTGGTCCGGTTGCGTATAGATTGATTTTGCCCCTGAGCTTGAAAAGATTCACGATGTCTTTCATGTTTCGATGCTTCGACGCTATCAATCTGATCCATCGCACATAATTAGCCCATCAGAGGTTGAAATTCAAGCCGATATGAGTTATGAAGAAGAACCGATGAGTATCCTAGCTCGTGAAGTGAAGGAGTTGCGAAACAAAAGGGTTCCGTTAGTGAAGGTGTTATGGCTCAAACATGGGATCGAGGAAGCTACTTGGGAAACCGAGAGCTCGATGAAAGAACGATACCCAAACCTATTTACCGGTAAGATTTTCGGGGACAAAAATTTCTTAAGTGGGGGAGAGTTGTGACAGCCCAAAATTGACCATAGTCGGGAAGTGGTTTCGGGACCGCTAAACCGAGTCACCGAAATGTTTGAATGTGATATTTATTGTCTAGAATATGTAATTATGAATGTGTGAAAATTTCAAGCTTCGATTTAGTCGATTGCATGTGAATTTAGTCAATAGGACTTATGTGAGAAAATTTTAAAATGTGATAGGTCAATGCGTAAGGACCTATTAGTGCATGTGGAAAAATGGGGGACTTGCATGTCAAATTCCCCCCTAACTAGTAGTGGCCGGCCATGACAAGCATGGTAGACCAAGTGTGGTGGGCAAGACATGTCATAGACATGTTGTGTTAGTGCATCATGAGTGGAAACATGTCACAAACATGTTATGTTAGTGAGGCATGTTAGGAGAAATAAAATAAGGGGCATCGGCATAAAATAATGAAAAGGAGTATGATGAATACAAAAAAAAAATGTGTGTAGTTGTTTCCCCCCCCCATTGCCGTGAGTTAAAGAAAAGAAAGGAGAAAATTTTGTTCATCCTTTTTCATCTTCATTTGGCTGAAAATTTTAAGGAGGAAGGAAGAAGAAAGGTTGAAGAGGTTCGGCCATGCATGTGACTAGGCTAAGGTATGTTTGGTGATGTTCCATGAGATGCATGCATATTTTAGTTGCTAGCTTGAGTTCTAATTAGCCCATGGTTCAAATCCTTGCTATGTCATGGGGATGATATTCGGCCTAGGTGGATTTTGTGTTAATGCCATTGCATGCTAAATATGAAGCTTGTTAATGATGCATGTGATGGTGGATTGATGATTCTTGAATCTCCTTTTTAGCATTTTTGAGTGAGCACATATGTGCATTGGTTGCTAGATGGGGAAGAATCGGCTAGCAAGTTGTGTGCTAAGGCCGAATATAACTCTTGTATATTAATGAGTAATGCATGTGTTAAATTGATGGAAAGGGAGAGGATGCTTTACTAGTGTATATATGTGTGTATTAGCCAAGTTTTGAACTTGAAACAAAAAGGGTGTTTAGTCAATACAAGTGACCATACTTGTAGAATGTATTAAGTGTTGAAATCGGCCCCAAAATAGACATGCATATTCGGCCAAGGGGGAAAAATTAGCTAAAATGTTGAGTTTGATTCATGATTTCCGTACATATGTGACTTTAATGTCTAATGTATAAATATGGGCTAAGTGCCTTGTGTTCCTCTTTTCAATGCTCAAATGATTAAATCAATTTATTTGTTTAATTAAGCTCAAGAGCAAAGGGGAACTAAATCCGATAAAGGGAAGGAAAAAGTGGTCGAATAGCTATCGGAATCGTTCGACAACACCCGAGGTAAGTTCTTGAGTAAGAGAGCTTAAATTAAGATTTGATTAGATCATGTTTTAAGCAAATCAAAATCATGCTCTTTGTGTGTGGCTATTGAGCCGAAATCACAAGAATGATAAGTGTCTTGTGTTTGAGTTTTGCTAACGAAAATGAAATACGAATGTGCCATGATTTATTGTTAAATGTGCATGGTTATTTGAATGATGTCCGGGCTAAGTCCCGAAGGCTTTGTGCTAAGTGACCATATCCGGACTAAGATCCGAAGGCATTTGTGCGAGATACTAATTCCGGGCTAAGCCCGAAGGCATTGGTGCGAGTTACTAAATTCGGGTTAAGTCCCGATGGCATTTGTGCGAGTTACTATAACCGGGCTATGTCCCGAAGGCATTTGAACGAGGAGCTATATCCGGTTAAATTCCGAAGGTACGTGATGTGGGAATGAATGATCTTGCTGTAAAAATTTCAGTTAATACTCTAGAAACATCCCAACATTGAGGTATGTTTCGTATGTGCTTGAATTTAGTTGAGCCCTTACAAATAAGTATTCGCTCAGTTGATAAACGAGCTACCGGCCTTTGGCTGAGTTGATCTTTTGTGTATGTACATAAGGGTTGGTAATGTGAAGCAAGTATGATACCGAAAATTTGTGCATATGAAATTATCCGTTTAGCTATATGAATGCTATACTTTTGTTGTGCTGGAATTCCTTGCTCAAAACTTACTAAGCATAAATTGCTTACTCCGTTTCATTGCTCCTCTGTTTTATAGATTGGTTCTCCAGCTATCGGACTCGGGATCTTGAAGTCAAAGTCGCCCACACTATCAAAGCCCCCCCGTTTGGTACAATTTTGGTTGAACTTCGAAATGGCATGTATAGGACTACCCGTTTGTTGTGGGTCGTGGACCCTTTGGACTTGTATAATTTTGGATAGCCATGCGAAAATGGCTTATATGTGTTTGAGTATAATGTTATAATCATTCGGTGTGGATATGCTTGACAAGGATTAGCCATGGGAATGGTTAATCACTATCATAAATTGTGCTATTTATGCAAAAAGGGCTAGTTGAATCATGGAAACCATGAAATAGGTAAAGTCTACCTTAAAGGCAGATGCTGACAGCAGCAGTGATGTAGATTTGAAAATCACTAAAAATAGTAGGAAGGGAATTAAATAGTGAATAAATTATGTAAACAAACCTTGATGAATCTACTTTCATAGGAAAGTAACGAAACAATCATACGGACAGTATGTTAAGAGATATTCAGGTTCTCGTGAGACAGGTCCAGAACGGTTTCTGGATTTCCTGTTCCGACTTTGGAAATTCATTATAAATTAACCAGAGATAATTAGGAGTCATACCATATATGGATAGATTCCTCTCTGAGTCTAGTTTCTATAGAAACAAACGGAATCAGTATTGGATCCCTGTACAAGGAGATATCCAAGTCGTAATGCACAAAGGTCAGGGTAGTCGATCCCTGTAACATGGAAGACTTTGACTAATAAACTGTACTAATTGGCCCGACCAAAAATTCTAGAAAAAAATATGTAGATAGGAATATGAGTCTAGTTTCGGGGAAAATCACGAAACTGATTTTCGAGTTGTGGAACTCAAGATATGATTTTTAAAGCGACTAGTACGCAGATTATTCTGGCAACTTGGCTGCACTATATCTGATACGTGTCGTAACGACACAAAGTGGTGTGTAGGGATGGTAACCCCACATGGTGTGATGGGATGGTCAGAGTTGGTGTGTAAAGGATGGGGGTAGGACTTTGCTTATTTGAATCTGTTATCTAATCTATACATCTGTTTCTATAACTGTATCTGAGAAGGGCACAAGCCCGATTCTGTATTTGATTGTTTGAAATGTTTCTATATGTTTGCTTGTCTAATTCTGCTAGGTTACACACTGAGTTTATGTAAACTTACATCTATTTGTCTGTTCTGTCAAGTAATCTACAGACTTAGGCAGATCGATACGGCAGAGACACAGCGGTGACCACTATATTGTAAAACAGTTAAACTTAGTACTTTTGGTTTATTTTAAATTTTAGACTTATTTGAGAGTTGCAATTTTTAAGGACTCTCTGGACTGTTTGGTTTTTAACTGTTTATTTTGGATTGTTTGTCAATTTGTTTGCTCTGGTAAAATTGCTTTATTAAAACGACAGTTTTTATGCAAACAACGGTTTTCCTAAAGACACGACTGCATTTTCAAACTTTAACAATTAAGGCTTCCGCTGTAATAAGATTGGTAAAGAAACTGACTAATTGCGATTTTAATAAATTTTAACTAATGATGGTTTACCCAGTCAACACGGTTTTCAAAACCCATTCCGCCGCCAGATTTAGCCATAACGTCTAGGCTGGGTTTTGGGTGTTACATTAGGTGTTTTAAATGTGGTGCCTTTGAATGGCATATTGGTTAGAACATATAGGATGGTTGAATTGGTGTGTTTTGTATGTGTTTAAGGTGTGTTTTGGTCATATAGGTGTGCATGGGAAAGGTGTGTTTTGGTATACAAGAATAGGTTTTGAAATGGTTTGTTTTAGGGGAAAATTTTGCAGCACACGGATTGGGATTGTAAGTGCATTTAACCATGGCCATGTGCCACACACGATCACCTCACACGGCTGTGTGTCATTTATATTGTAAGTGCATGTTTCACATGGTCTAAAACATGGCCGTGTGTTGTAACACCCCTTACCCGTACCCAAGACCGAGATAGGATACGAGACACTACTAAACACGTATGCAGTTTTTCATGCAAAATCGGGCTATAAAATTTTTCTTTAAGAACAACTTCATTTATTCGTACACAAATTGTCCTTAATATGGGCTTACGAGGCCCAAAACAACCATCGGAAGGGATTCGGGACTGAATCGAAGACTTTAGAAAAGTTTGGAAAATTTTCCCCAAAGCGGTGCCACACGCCCGTGTGGGACAAGGGACACACTCGTTTACCCTTGACACGCCTGTGTCCTACGGCCGTGTAGCTCACTAACTATGACGTCAGCATCAATTTAGGGTTACACGGTTGTATCACACGCTCGTGTGGCCAGACCGTGTAGTCAATTTATGTAACACCCCTCACCCATATCCAACGTCAGGACAGGGTTCGAGGCGTTAACGGATTTAAACATTCACAACAACACATAAAATATTACCAACCATGCATGGCAAACATGCATATGCACATCACCAATATCAGACATAACATAAATAGCTAGATTTATAAGTCAGAATCATTAGCTCACTAAAGACCAATATATTTGGCCAAATTATAATAACACATGTTATAAAAACTAGGTCCCTATACATGCCACTCACTTGATAATTCTAGCATATGTGTTTATACTGTCAAGGTGTTGGCTTAATAGTGTGATGCTACTTCCGGCGATCTCCAACCCTGAGCTAACATGACAACACTAAAAGAAATGGAAAGGAGGGGGTAAGCTTTATGCTTAGTAAGCTCGCATGAAATAATAATAAGCAATTTACTAACATGCTTTCCATAGTAAAACTAACCCAATTGTACATATACACATGTTCTGGTTAAGCTCCTTTCTTGAGTTACAGTCACTAAATCATTTATATCTGATGTTACGGAACTCCAAATTAATATCTATAAATTTCCCAAAAACTAGACTCATATATATTTCTACCATAAAATTTTCAGAATTTTTGGTCTAGCCAATAAGTACAGTTTATTATTCAAATTCTCCCCTATTTTGCTGTTAAATTCTCCCCTATTTTGCTGTTTGACAGCTTCAACCTTTCTTCACTAAAATTTATTTATCTCATAGTACGAGACTCAGATAATATTCCCAATTGTTTCTATTAAAATTACATCGATTCTAAGCATATAAATTATAACTTATAATTATTTTTCAACAATTTTTAACAATTTTTCCAAGTCAGAACAGGGGATCTCTAATTCATTCTGACACTGTCTCACAAAAATTAGAATACCACATAATATACAACTCTTTTGCTCCCCTTGTTTCTTTTATATGAAAATAGACTCATTAATCTTTAATGCCATAATTTATTTGAAATTTAATTCAACTTACACAATTTTTGATGAATTTTCAAAGTCACACAACTGTTGCTGTCCAACAATGTTTTACTACTAAAATTCACTCTTACATAATTTCACTTAATCCATTTTGTCTTATCAAGTTCACTCAAATATCTAGCGTATTGCTCAAAATTTTCTTAAACATATACCTGCACTTATTCATCATATAATCATGTTCATATGTATTTTTACTTAATCGATTTTCCTGTTGAACTCTTTGGAATAATAACTGATACTCAGTTGCCTGCACATATTTTCACACTTGTAGCAAAAGCTATCTGGTACGCATAGTAGCCCGCACTTAGTACTACACATGCGACCAATTATCTGGTACACGTAGTAGCCTGCACTTAGTACTACACACATGACCTAACCATCTAATACACGTAGTAGCCTACACTTAGTACTACACACGTGATCGAAGTTATCGGGTACGCATAGTAGCCTGCACTTAGTACTACACATGCAACCAATTATCCAGTACACATAATAGCCTGCACTTAGTACTACACCCCTAACCTCACAATAGATCATTCGTATCGTTTCTATTTCGAAGGTTCAACCAGGAAATTCCTCACTTTCCAACATGTTACAATTTATTCATTGTCCTTTTCCAATTTACAATTTACAACAAATAATCATTCTATAGGCAGCCAAATTTCATATGATAACAAAATATAATAAAATAAAAAGAATCGGTAAATTATTTACGTACAAACTTACCTCGGATACGGAAATGGCAATTTACCATTCTAGTCTATAACCTTGTATTTTCCCGATTTAAGCCCAAATCTCAATTTCCTTGATCTATAATATCACATTTATCCTACTAATAAAATTCCTACTTATCAGATTCATGGAATTTCAGGTCTATTTGATTGTTGGATTTCTTGGAATTCTGGTCTCCATTAAATCAAGTTGAGATTCGGGTTTTATGTCATGATATCATGGGAAACTGAGAAGGGTTGAAAATTTAAGAACAGTTGAGAGTTGAAACTGTAAGCTTTCAGATCATATGAGAAATTAAAGAGATGTATTGGAGGTACAGTCTAAGTGAAAGTTCTTCGGCACCGAATATGAGATTAAAAGTGAAGACCACTTTTCTGGTAAGATTTTCGGGGACGAAAATCCCTGAAGGGGGGGAGAGTTGTAATATCCTGATTTTGGGCCTAGTCGGAATAGTAGTTTCGTGACCACAAAATTCGAGATAGAAATAATTATTTTATGATTATTTTAAGGTCTATGATATGATTGCATGATTGTGTGAAAATTTAGTGAAGAAATTTTATGCATAAAGTGCTTAAATTGAAATTAGGGACTAAATCGAATAATTTGCAAAACTTGCATTCTAGAAGTTTCTAGTATGAAATTGTTTTGAAATATTAATTAGGAGGTCTTAAATAGAAATTTTACCAATTTCTAAGTCTATGGACAAAAATTGAACATGGATGGAATTTTTGGAAAGTTTAGTAGTAAGGGCATTTTGGTCATTTAGGGGTAAAATGAATTAAAATACAAAATTAAAAGCCAATTTTGCTCATCTTCAACCCCATGGCCGAATGTAGCAAGGAGAAACCATGGCTAGGGTTTTTCAAGCTTCCAAGCTCGATTAGCAAGGAAAACTGAAATTCGAGCTAAAATGGGGAAAATACCAAGTTGTGGACGAAATGGTAAAAGTAGCCATTTTCGCATACGAGGTAAGTTCATATGTAAATGTTGGTGACATGGTTATTATTTTAAATGTTTTAATGTTATTTAAATGATATGATAATTATTATGAAATATTATACTGTGATAATTGTTTGTTAATATGTCAAATTATGTGATATACTTGGAAAATGTGAAATACTACCGAGTATCGGTAACGGCATTCCGTAGAAGATGGTTGAGACACATGATTCAGAAAAAGGTCCCGTTGAACCTTAGGAATGGATTAGGATACAAGTGACATATCACCGGGATATTTGGGCATCCGAACTCGTTGAGTTGAGTCCGAGTTCACTTATGGATGCGAATGTTCGAACTCGTTGAGTTGAGTCCGAGTTCACTTATGGATGCGAACGCCCGAGCTCGTTGAGTTGAGTCTGAGTTCGCTTATGGGCGGGTTACATTTTAGCTTGGCTACATATGGGGCACTTATGTGCAAACTTTCCATGTATTCGAATTATATTCCGATGTGTTCAACGGGTAAAGTTCTACTGAAATGGAGGAATACTCAAGATGAAAGGGATGTATTGGTAAGTTTTGTGAAATGGTTACTTTGAACAGGTATGTACTTAACCCTCGGGTTGAAAAATCGATAAAACAACAATATGGTAAGATGATAAATGAAAATGTGATATGAATGTCTTGGTGATGATTATGCAAATGATGTTTTATGTTTTCTTATATGGTTATGTTACTTGCTATTTGCATGTGAACTTATTAAGAATTTATGCTTACTCCCTCCTTTTCATTCCTTGTAGTTTTGACAAGCCAGCTCGGAAATCGGGAACGGTCGGAGGCTCGCTCACACTATCCGTATACCATCTTGGCATAATGGCTTGTATATTTTGAGTATGGCATGTATAGCATTATAATCATTTTGTATATATGGTCTTATGATATGGTTATTGAGTGGTATGGAAATGCTTGGTAATGATTAGCCATTGGAATGGCTAATCATGATCATATTTGGTGTTATGTATGTCAAATGACTAGCTAATCCATGGAAAACCATGAAATAGGTAAAATTTACCATAAAATAGATTCAGACAGCAGTAGTAATGTGAATTTTAAAAATCACTAAAAATAGTAGAAATGGAATTAAATAATGAATAAGTAATGGAATCGAATCTTGATGAGTCTATTTTCATATGGAAGAAGCGAAACAGGTATATGAGCTATATTTTATGAGATGTTTAAATTTTTATGAAATAGGGCCAGAGCGATTTCTGGATCCCCTGTTCAAATTTTGGAAATTCACCATAAATTTTACAAAGATAATTAGAAGTCATGCTTTATATGTACAGATTCATTATTGAGTCTAGTTTTATTAGAGACAAACTGCATAGTTATTGAAGCTCTGTACAGGGAGATGTCTGATTTGTAATACACAGAGGTCAGAGTAGTTGAACCCTGAAACAGGGGAGACTTTAACTAATAAACTGTACTAATTGGCCTAATAAAAAATTCTAGAAAAAAATTATTATATAGATATATGAGTCTAGTTTCAGGAAAAATTTACGGAATTGGATTTCAAGTTTCGGAACTCGAGATATGATTTTTAAAGCGACTATGATTCAGTTAGTTAGCTTGTCTGGAAATTTTAAAAATAAATTGTTTGAGCTGTTTAAGTAATGAATTAAGTCTGTTAATACCTCGTGTTCGACTCCGGCGACGGTCTCGGGTACGGGGCATTAAATAACTTAACAAAGCAATTATACCAACCAACATTAACGTATTATCACCAAAACATATATCACATTTCTATTCATCATTCATCGTCTTACTACATTATTGTTGTCGTATCAAGTCTCAACCCGAGGGTTAAGTACATACCTATCCAAAGTGCCCATTCCACAACACTTACCAATACGTCACTTTCATCTTGAGTATTCTTCCATTTCACTAGAATTTTACCCGTTGAACACATCGAAATATAACTCGGATACATGGAAAGTTTGCACATAAGTGCCACAAATGTAGTCAAGCTACCATGTAACCCGCCCATAAGCGAACTCGGACTCAACTCAACGAGCTCAGATGCCTAGTTACATCTCATGAACTCAGACTCAACTCAACGAGTTCGGACGTTCACATCCATAAGTGAACTCGGACTCAACTAAACGAGCTCGGATGCCTTGTTACATTTCACGAACTCGAGCTCAACTCAACGAGTTCGGATGCCCAAATATCTAAATCTATTCCTAAGATTCGATGGGACTTTCCTCATTCGTACTCCTTTACCATTCCCCTTGGAATACCCATGACGATACTTCGGTAGTCTTTCACATTTTTTACATAATTCATAAAATTTTTGCATGTTGTCCAACAATGACCACAAAGCATAGAATTGCATGATAACAATCATAATATCGTATAAATAGCATTAAATGATTTAAAATAACGGTTACATTACAATATTTACATTTGAACTTACCTCGTATGCGAAAATGGTCATTTTTACCATTTTGTCCACAACTTGGTATTTTGCCGATTTTTGCCCGAATTTCGATTTTCCTTGCTCTATCATTTCAAATATAGCCTAATAGGATTCATATTATTCAAATCAACCCAAAATCATATTTTGGAAAAATTACAATTTTGCCCCTAAACTTTCACATATTTACACTTTTGCCCCAAATCTCGTAAATTAAACTTCATCCTATTTTCTTATGTTTTATGATATGCTGATCATTTTTCCCTTCTCCAGCAACATCCAATTCTCACTCTAACATGTACTTATGAACATTAGGTATTTTTACCGATTATGTCATTTTAGTCGTTTTTACGTAAAATCACTTATCCAAAGTTGTTTAACATAAGCTCAAGCTTCATATTCTACCATAAAACATCAAAATTCGTGCATATCATTCATGGGTAAATTTTTAAATATAAAACCTAGCTCAAAATATTGGTAGAAACAGGTAAACCGAGCTACGAGGATTTCAAAAATGTAAAGAACATTTAAAACGGGCATAGAAATAACTTACAATCAAGGCTTAAAAGTGTTGAAACCCTAGCTATGGTGGAGAGCAAAATTTTGCAGCAACTTATGGAGAAGATGATCATTTTTGTGTTATTTTTCCCATTTTATTTTATTTAATATCAAAATGACCAAAATGCCCTTCCTTATTAAACTTTCAAAATTCCATCCATGTCCAATTTTTGTCCATAAACTTAGAAATTGGTCAAATTGCTATTTAAGACCTCCTAATTAATATTTCAAGCAATTTCATACTAGAAACTTCTAGAATGCAAGTTTTGTAACTTATTTAGTCCCTAACTTCAAATTAAGCACTTTATGCATAGAATTTCTTCACGAAATTTTCACACAATCATGAAATCATATCATAGACCTCAAAATAATCGTAAAATAATTATTTCTATCTCGAAATTGTCATCCCGAAACCACTATTCCAATTAGGCCCTAATTCGGGATATCACATTCGACCTTTACTTGTTGACAAATCAAGCATCTCAATACAAATTCGGATATATCTCTTTTCATACCGTTCCACCAATACATTTTCTTTAAATCATTGTACATTTTTGTGCTACCCGGGTGAACTGACATACCTCCGTTATGGGCCTCATTCAAAATTTTTTGAATCAACTCAGCATCTTTCGGGACCCAAATCCTTCCACGGAATCTCAGACATCCATCAAAATCTCTCTGGATTCTAATTCACTGTTCGACTTACATTAAGCTTTCCTAGCTTGTAACCCTTTATTAGCTCCCTGAGCATCACGAATCTGTTGAAGAAAAGTCAGTCAAGCTCTTAACTCTGCTAGAATAGCACCATCATGAGATAGGGTTAGCTGTGCATTCATAGCTCTCAAAGAAAATAAAGACTTTCTGCTCAAGGCGTCAGAAACCACATTTGTCTTACCGAGGTGATAATCAATTACAAGCTCGTAGTCCTTCAACAATTTAAGCCATATTCGTTGCCTCAAATTTAGGTCCTTCTAGCTCATTAGATACTTAAGACTTTATAGTCTGTATAGACATGGCTTTTTTCCTCGAATAGGTAATGTCGCCAAATCTTCAAAGCAAATACAATGGCGGCCAATTCTAGGTCATGTGTAGGATAGTTTTTCTCATGGGGCTTTAGTTTCCTCGAAGCATAAGCTACTACCTTTCCTTCTTGCATAAGAACACAACCTAGTCCAGTTAAGGACGCATCACTATAAATCACAAATTCTTTCCCTGGTTCTGGTTGTACTAACACTGGTGCTCGGTCAATAACATTTTCAACTTCTCGAAGCTCTGCTGACATTTCTCTGACCATTCAAACTTGACATCTTTTTGAAGTAGTCTTGTCATAAGAGTAGCTATCATAAAGAACCCTTTCACAAACTATCTGTAACAACTAGCTAAACCCAAAAAGCTCTTAACTTCAGTTACATTCCTTGGTAGCTTTTATTCGAAAATAGCAGAAATCTTACTGGGATCAACTCGTATACCATCTCCTGAAACAATGTGGCCTAAGAACCCAACCTCTTGAAGCCAAAACTTGCTTTTATTAAACTTGGCATACAACTGTTTGTCCCTCAAAGTCTGCAATACAGTTGTCAAGTGTTTGGCATGCTCTACCTTATCTCTAGAATAAATCAGAATATCATCGATAAACACCACAACGAACTTATCCAAATATGTTTCAGTTCATTAAATCCATAAACACAGTAGGAGCATTCGATAATCCAAATGGCATAACTAGAAACTCGTAATGGTCATACCTTGTTCTAAAGGCAGTCTTAGGCACATCTGACTCCTTAACCCGTAACTGGTAATATCCGGACCTCAAGTCTATCTTAGAGAACCATGTGGCTCCTTTCATTTGGTCAAACAAGTCATCAATCCTTGGAAGAGGATACTTATTTTTGATTGTCACCTTATTAAGTTGCCGGTAGTTAATGCATAATCTCATGGAACCGTCCTTCTTTTTCACGAATAATATGAGAGCACCCCACGACGAAAAGCTTGGTCTCGCAAAACCTTTTTCGGTCAACTCTTACAACTGTGTCTTCAATTCTTTCAGCTTATTCGGGGCCATCCTATATGGAGCAATAGAGATAGGTGTCATCCCTGGCATTAGCTCAATACCGAATTCAACTTCTCTAACTGGAGGCAAACCTGGCAATTCCTCTGGAAATACATCCGCAAACTCGCGCACAACCGGTACTGATTCAATTTTCAATTCAGATTCCTTTGTATTCAATATATATGCCAAATAAGCTTTATACCCTTTTCTCATGTATTTCTGAGCAATCATTGAAGAAATCATCATTGACGGCTTATCTGCAACATCTGATTCAACCCGAAGAATCTCACCGTTTTCATATTTCAATTCCATAACTTTCTGCCTACAATTCACTATAGCCTCATGTAGTGTCAACCAATCCATACCCTGTATGACATCAAATTCGTCAAACGGCAACAACATTAAGTCGGCCGGAAAACAATGATCTTTAACCATCAAAGGACATTCCTTACATACTTTATCAACTATCACATGCTTTCCTAACGGGTTAGGCACCTTAATTATAATTTCTGTAGACTTGATAGGTATATTCATACTAGATGCCAATTTCATACACACACACGAATGAGTGGAGCCAGGATCTATCAAAGCAATAACATTAGTATCATAGAGAGAAAATTTATCAGTGATCACATCAGGAGAAGTTGCGTCTCCGCATGCACGTATGGCATAGGCTCTAGTCAGAGCCCTAACTTCAAAACTCACTGATGTATCTCATGTCACATTTTTACTACTAGGCCCATTCCCAACATTTCTCGAGGGTCTTCCCTTAGACGCTGCGCCACTCGGTCTTGAACTCTAAAATATTTCTTTTTCCATCATTTCGGGACAGTCCTTAATACAATGGTCTAGAGAACCACATCTAAAACAAGATCCTTCGCTCACACTACAGTTGCCAGAATGACGTCTGCCACATTGCTAGCATTCAGCCTTGAAATGTTTAGCGTTACCTACACTTTCCACAGACGTAGCCTGAGATCTAAAACTTGAATTCTGCTTTCTACTATTCCCGTATAAATGTTCAGCCAACACATGTGAACGAGAATACATATCTCTAGATTTCTTAGACTGAGATGACAATGACTTACTCATGTACCTCATTCTTGTATCTATTGCTTCAGACTCGGCCTTCTTCTTTTCTTTAACCAATTCTTCATCTTTACAAGCTCGCTCAACAAGTACCACAAATTCTTTCAACTCAAGAATACCCACTAATGTCTTAATATCCTCATTGAGTCCATCTTTAAATCTTCTGTACATCTTAGCTTTGGAGGGTACGCACTCCCGAGCATATTTGCTGAGTCTGACGAATTCTCTCTCATATTCACTAACTGTCATACGACCCTATTTCAATTCTAGGAATTCCTTGTGCTTCTACTCAATGGACCGTTCTCTAATGTATTTCTTTCGAAACTCCTCTTGAAAGAATTCCCAAGTAACCCCCTCTAGTGATATTACAGATATCAACGTTCTCCACTAGTGATACGCCACATCTCTCAACAAGGATATGGCACATTTCAAGCACTCCTCAGGTGCACATGATAATTTATTAAATTCCCGTATTGAGTTCTCTAACCAGAACTCTGCTCTTTCAGGGTCATCATTGGCATTTGCCCTAAATTCTTCGGCATCTTGTTTTCGAATTTTGTCAACAGGTGTCCTAACAAATCTCATGAAATCCATATGTTGAGGCATTACATGTGCAGGTTGAGGATTTGAGGAAGGTGGGGGAGGTTGAGCGTTTAGGTTCGTTCAAACGAACTCTGTATACCATGCGTTCATCGTGTGGAAAAATGCCTCTCTGCCTCCTCTTCTACTGACGGTTTCAGGCCTACTTTCGAATGGCACCGCTCCTTTCGCTGGAGTAGGCTCGTTATTTTCTACATCATCTGCCACTGCTCTGTATAGATCCATTTGCTATATGAAAACACATTTTAATATTTTCAGGAGTCGTCACACTATCATTTACATATGTATATAAGTATGGCATGTATAGCTAGACTCATATACGCTAGGCTAGTCCGAGAATCGACTAAACCATAGCTCTGATACCACTAAATGTAACGCCCCTTACCCGTACCTGAGACTGGGATAGGATACGAGGCATTACCAAACATGTACACAGTTTTTCATGCAAAATTGGGCTATAAAATTTTTCTTTCAGAACAACTTCATTTATTCGTACACAAATTGTCCTTAATATGGGCATTTGAGGCCCAAAACAACCATCGAAAGGGATTCAAGACTGAATCGAAGACTTTAGAAAAGTTTGGGAAATTTTCCCCAATGTGGTGCCACACGCCCTTGTGGGATAAGGGAGATGCCCGTGTGCCCTTGACACGCCATTGTCCTATGGCCGTGTAGCTTTCTAACTATGAAATCAACATCAATTTAGGGTCACATAGCCGCATCACACGCCAGTGTGGCCAGACCGTGTGGTCAATTTAAGTTAAATGAATTTTTTTTCATAAAAATGGTGCAGACTTCACACAGTCAGAGTACACGCCCATGTGGGTAGGTCGTGTCTCTCACACGACTAAGACACATGCTCGTTTCTTAGCTCGTGTCTTTACTACTGAGCATACTGATTTGTAAAATTGGGGTGCAGGGGACACACGACCATTCAACAACTTCATGGGGTAGACTGTGTGTCACACACGGTCTAGACACATACCCATGTGTCTACCCGTGTGGACCAATTAAGGGCTATTTTCCAAACCAATAGTCACCCTCAATCACTTATACATTTAAACACATTTCATACCGTGCAACATGACATGTTTAGGCACTCAAATATTCCACACCATGGCACTTTCACATCTTCCTAATGTTATCCTATTACACATTCATTTTGTTACACCATTTAGAAGCATTCCACAACAATTTCATGCATTATCAAACTTGTTACCATAACTTCAAATTATGCATTCATGTTTATAGTCATTTTAAAGTCATTAGATAATCCCTTATCTTTTAGCATCTAGTCCATACTTTATCATGCATTCACCCATCAACAACATATCACATCATCGAGTCACTAACATACGCATGCATGGGCAATTAGATTACAACCCAATGATCAAATATAGGTCACATCACATGGTCATTACAAAATGAATCATCATCATCATAGACCCTTACAAATTGGCCAAATAACATGACACATATCAAAAAATAACCAAGTTCCCTATACATTCCATACTCAAATATAACAATTTCACTATACTTAATAATCTTTTGATAGTGTGATTGAATGCTCCGACAACTTCCGATCCCCGAGCTAGCTTGGCGAAACTACAAAGGATGGAAAGGAAAGAGGGTAAGCATTAAAGCTTGGTAACTCTACATGCAAATATTATGCAATAGTAGTAAGCAATCAATATACAAGGACATAGCAACATATACATAAAAATTATTCATCATTCAAACGTTTTTGGGCTTACTTATCACATTTACATATATATATACTTGCTCATCACGAATCATTCTTTTCCAAGGCATTCTTCATAGGTTTAGCGTACATACCTGTACTCATCGTAGTATATTGATCGCGTGATTCATAACAAGTAATAAATATTTATATTGAAGATCAAACCTAGACTAACTATTATCACGACAAAAAGGCAAGTGTACCTATCGAACAATAGTATAGTAATGGCAAGATCGGGATTGTAACACCCTAAACCCGGCCCAGACGTTATTGCCAGATCTAACGTGTCACATGGACTTACGACTTAGTATGCATTCGTTGGTTTAAGTGATTGGGGTGGTCTTTGTAAAAACAGCGGTTGAATGAAAAGCCGGTTTATCAATCTTTAGGCTATCCATTTGTTGTGCTTATTGAGTCTTGGAAAACGTTCATTAATTTTGAAAACCCGCGCAACCTAACACTAGCAGTTTCGACATAGTATAAATATAATCAGAAAATAAAACCATAGCGGAAGAAGAAATTTAAAAATCGGCCTTATTACAACTTAAAACCCAAAATTAAATCAGAATATAAAAATAATAAAAATAAACTAACTTAGAAAAACCAACTTTGCAGATGATGTGGCCACTCCGAATCCCTCACAGCTCCAAGCCCACTATGGTTAGGGATTTCCTGCAGAGATGAAAATAAAGGGTGAGTTCGGTAAACTCAGTGTGTAACATAACCCAACCATAGCCCAAAACAGATCAAACCTCAGAGTCAGACTTATCTGGGCCTTGGCCCAGTACAGAAATCAGAATGAAACCCATAGGCTCATTGAAGATATAGAACAAATATATAATGAATGCAGAAATCCCAACCCAGATCCATCCATAACACCCCCATACTAGCCTTACACCATGTGGGGAGACTACTCAACCCACCCAACCGCTACACACCATAGAAATTGCATCGAGGCTGCCAGATATTGTGACGAAGTCACTAGATATAGATATTGTGGCTAGGCCACCAGAACAGATATATATATGTGGTGAAGCCACCAGATTGCAGCGAGGCTGCCAGATATTGTGACGAAGTCACCAGAACAAATATATGTGGCGAGGCCACCAGATTGCAGTGAGGCTGCCAGAACGCTTCCTCCATCAATATAACCCCATGTCCCATGCAACAAAAATAATATGTCATGGCATACGTATACAGAAAATAGAACATCATGCTTTTTAGGAAAAAAATAACCCTAGGGGTAAAATCGTAATTTTGTATGCATAAGGGTATTTCAATAATTCTTACCTATTGCTAAGGTTTCATGCTCATTCTAACGTTTACCAAGTAATCAAAAGTACTTACCTCGTATTTTTACCAAAGTGGGCTCGTTGGCCCATTGGCCCGTTTTTGACCCATTAAGCCCAAAAATATCGTTGTGCACGAAAATGCTCACTCTGCACTCTAATCATCCAAATGCACCATATTTATTAAAAACTGTCTCACGAGCGCTCGCACGCTTGTGAGTTCACAAAATACCAACGTTTCGGTATTTTGGCTTTTACCGATTCAGTCTAAGGGAGGGTGTCGTTTACACACCTGGTTGATGACGATTGATGATGATATCTCCTACGTGATAATCTTACAATCGATCACTAACACATTAGACTTACGAATTAACGATAACTAACATAAATCCACGTCAACCAACCCAATCATCACACAAGTTAGTCATTTACGCACGAAGGGCAAAATAGTCATTTAACACCCTAGGGGCAAAATGGTAATTTTACCTCACAAGGGTATCTCGGTAATTCTACCTTACAGGGGTATTTCGATAATTCTATCCTACAGGGGTATTTTGGTAATTCTACAACTTATCCACTTGGGCCTACGGACCCATTGGGACCACATGGCCCATTTTAGCCCATCGCGACCCGAAATGGCCGTCATATTGCTAGAGTAATGAGAAATACACACCTATTAGGAGACTGCAGTTAATCCGCGCTCTAAACACTCTTAGCTGACGCCCAACCCAAACGAACACATCACAAAGCGAAAGGGATCACCCAAGAAGGGTACGCCTACTCTCCTCAAGGTTTGCTCTATTTAAAGCCAGCTCTCCATCTACTCTTATGTTAGCTTCTCGATGTGGGATCCCTCCATCACCAGAGTTTAAAACCAACACCAACTCTTGCCGTCCCAACATAGCAAAATAATCAACCTTTGCGTGCCAAGGGATTCGAACCAAAGGCTTCTCACATGCCGACTCACGCTACCACCACTAGGCCATCAACTCATTTGTGTCATAAATCCAACACATTAAACTTTAAAGCGCACCTACTTGCTTCCAGATTTATTGAAAAGAAAAACCAAAATATATTGTAGGAGCTAAGACTTGAACCTTGGACCCCTTGCTTCCTCTATGGCGTCACTTCCTTGTCCCCTAAGTGGTGCCACCTTGCCACTACACCACACTCCTTTTTGTGTCATCTTTTACCCCTTTACTCTTAAAAGCCCAAATGCCAATTGCATCACCTGTTCATAAAATTAAAATTTCGAAGACTACCATGGATTTAACTTAAGTTTGGGCCTTCCAAAGGCCCACTAACCTACTAAAATATATATTTTAACCCACCCGAACACACACAAATTTTAAAAATCACAGAAACACAGAAAACCCGAAAATTGGGGCGTTACAGGGATATCGTACCCAAGGGAACCAAAAGTACTAGTAATGACTGTCTTTTTATTATCTAGCCTAAGAATAATGGGATTTTGTTTTAATTAACTAATTATCTAAACTAAGAACGCACAGAGAAAAGAGTTGGGGAATTGCTTTTGGGAAAATCGATTGACTTGAGACAATACCTAAGCAATAATCCACCTAGAATTTACTTGATATTCTGGCTCCGAATCGGATGATTTATTCATTCAACTTGTTCCGTAGAGATCCCTAACTTATGTTATTATCCCTATTCAAGACTAATAACATCTAATCCCTATATTGAATAACCAAGAATTTTCTCTAATTAACACTCTATGGTTGTATTAACTCGAACTATGGATCCCCTTATTAGGTTTCACCCTAATCCAGTAAAATCTTGTTACCCTATTTCTAGGCGCGCAAACAACTCCGCTTAATTATGACAAAAGTACTCTTAGACAGGGTCTATTCCTCCTCTGAATAAGAGCATGTCTTGAATCAGTATCCTGGGATATCAAAACAAGAATTAAGAACACATAATTAAGAACAAGTAAAATATTTATCATACGATTCAGAAAATAATAACAAGATTCGTCTTAGGTTTCATTCCCCTTAAGTATTTAGGGGATTTAGCTCATAACTAAATAAGAAAACATCTCAGAAGAATAAAGAATACAAAACATAAAGAAAACCCAAAACTCCTAAAGGGAAATTGAGGAGAGATCTTCAATCTTAATGATGAATCCGACTTCTAAGACGGATCAATCGGCTTCCTTGAGGTAATTCCTTACCCCTCTTGTCCGTCTCCCTCTTTCTCCTCTTCTAGGGTGTATTTATAGGCTTTGGAATGCCTAGTATCCCTCAAAAGTGGCATTTTCTGAATTGAACTTAACTTGGGCTCAGCAGGGACACGACCATGTGACACTGCTGTGTAACGTGATTACTAGGCTGTGTTTGATCTGTTAAATTGCACATGGCCGTATGGGTTAATGGCTAGGCTGTGTGAATCATGAAAGCCTTGGTCGACACCCTCGAAAGACACAGGCGTGTGAGCTGCCCGTGTGGCAAGGCTTAGTCTGTGTCATCTTCTCGATTTGGTTCTTTTTGTCCCTTTTTTGCTCATTTTTGGCTCCTTTCACTCTCCTATGCTCTCCTAAGTATAAAACATGAAATTAAAGCATTAGGAGCATCGAATTCACCAATTCTAATGAGAAATCATCCATAAAATGCATTAAACATGGGGTAAAAATATGTATAATTTACGGTTTATCATATATCATCTAACCATACCTCTTTATTGTGCCTTCCTCAGGACTTTCATCACATCATTCATTATAATACCCGTTGAACACTCAGAATACTATTAGATACGTCAAAATTTGCGCATAAGTGCCTCATATACATACGTAGCCAAAGCTACCACATAACATGTAATGCTCACGGAGGAGCTACTCACGGGCTTGCTCATATAAGCTATATGTCAAGGTGTAACTACACAGGCTGCTCACAAAAGCTGACACGTATCCGACCACTCAAGGATTACCTAGCCACCGGTAGGACACACAAGACCATTGCCCAGAACTTAATCACATGTATCACATCCATCGTGAACTCAGACCACTCAACGAGCTAAGATGCTCGCATTCATAACGAACTCGGACCTCTCAACGAGCTCGGATGCCAAATAAATCACAAATAACGAGTTCAAACTTCTTAACTCCTAGTGACATGTCACTTGTATCCTAAAATATTCCTAAGGTTCAAACGGGATTTTCCTCACTTGCATATGGTACCCTTTTCGCACTTGCTCGTGACGTCGTGGATAACAACCATAACATTACTCATGCTTTCATAACCATCAGTACGCATAACATTCATAATAATAACAAATTATTTATCATACAATATCAATACATTAAAATGTACTACAACATCACATTATTGGCATATGTACTTACCTCAATACTAAAATGATGATAATCGAGCCTAATCGTCGTATACTTTATTCTTCCCTCGATCAAGACCCAATTCTCACTTTTTTTGATCTATGATGTCAAATTTAACTTGTTTATTAATCACATTATTCAAATCAATCCATAATTCATGCCTTGGTAAAATTACCTTTTTACCCCTAACTTTTCACTTATTTACGATTTAGTCTCTAGGCTCGTAAAATGAAATGCATGCATTTTCTTTGTTACCCAAGCCTAGCCGAACCTTTACCATGCTCATATCAGCCCATATTTTCTCTTATTTCACATTATCACTACTTACCTTTACACTTTTACAAACAAGTCCCCTTTTTAAGTGTTTTCACTAAAAATCACCTAGTAAAAGATGTTTATCACACATTAAACATTCATCTTCCTCCATTAATCATCAAAATACATGCATGTTACACATGGTTCAAATTTCATACCTGAACCTAGCTCAAAATATAGCTATAGAAATGGGTAGATCACGCTTCAAGGACTTCAAAAATACAAAGAACATTAAAAACAAGGCTAGGGAGCACTTACAATCAAGCTTGGAAATGTTGAACAAACCCTAGCTATGGTGTCTTGCAATTTTCGACAATGGGAGAAGAAGATGGACACCAATTTTGACTTATTTTTCCCTTTTTATTCTTTTAATTACCAAATGACCAAAATGCCCTTAGGGTTTTTCTTTCAAATTTTTCCTATGCATGTCCATTTTTGTCCAAAATTATAGAAATTGGTCAAATTGCTAATTACTACCCTCTAATTCATAATCTAAAGCAATTTCATGCTAAAAGCTTCTAGAATGCAAGTTTTGCATCTTATTCAATTTGGTCCCTAAAATTCAATCAAACATTTTATGCATGGAATTTCTTCATGAAACTTTCACATATGCATGCATTCATAACATAAACCTCATAAGAATCATATAATAATTATTTCTATCTCAGATTTTTGGTCTTGAAACTACTGTTCCGACTAGGCCCTAATTCGGGACGTTACATGTGTCTCAAAATAGTTTGTCACATGATTTAGTACATAGCCTAGGACATGGATATGTGGCCCTATTTTAATTACACACATGAGTTGGGGCATAGTCGTGTATCCCTACTTAGAATATCATTCCCTACTTAGAATATCCATATGGTCTAAGCCATGTCACACAACCGTGTGACCCTTATTTTCCCAAATTTTTAAGTTTTCCCTAAAAATTTTTTATTTATGCAAAATGATCCTCAAACATTTTTAAATTGTTTTTAGGGCCCCAAAAGCTCAATTTAAGGCCCAAATGTGTATGTTTGCTATAATCAAAATGAGTTATTGAATATTTTTACTTAATTTGAACTATTGTTTTGTTTTGTACAGTAACGCTTTGTAAGCCTAACTCGACGACGAAGATAGGTTAGGATGATACATTTACTGGTATCAAAGCTATAGTTTAGTCAGTTCTCAGACTGAACGTAGCATGTGTGGAGTCTAGAGATACATGCCATTTTATGACATGTGATCGTGTGATGTCTCCTAACATAAAGTGATTTTGTTTCTTTTATAGATAAGACATGTCTTCCAATCAAGCTAATTTCGATGAAGTTGAAAGCAATACTTAAGTCCACGATTAAGGGACTGCTCATGATGTGATGAAATTCAAGAATTCTAAAAAAGAGGTTCATAGTATTTTTTATTAATAATGAATTATGTGTTTGATGTGTTTATGAGAATTAATGTTGTGGCTTTATGAACTCCACCCCCTCGTCCTCAAATTCCTATACAACAGAATATTCATAGGATTTTTGTCGATTAAGTTCAAAAGTGTAGAACTAAAAAGTTAACTAAAAAGTTAAGTGGTAGAATGAGTAATAATTTGGCCAGAGCCGACTAATGGTTAAGAATTCACAAGAGTTCTAAATGAAATATTATATATTTCAAAAAGATTATCTGAGATGTGCGATGCCACTTTTAAAAGAAGAGGTTATTCATTGGTAATTGAATTTAACTACTATGGTATCAATAGAATGGATTAACCAGGATTTATTCTAAATTGATTTTTGAAAGAGTTACGTCAGCAAATGATATTTAGATAAGAAGAAAAAGGAAGTTCTTGAATTGAAGCTAGGAAATAGATTAGTTGTAGATTTTGGGTGAGAGTAGTTCAGCTCGATAAGTATGTTAATAAGATGGTATAGATTGAAGATAAATTTGTACTTGTTTCAAAGATGGATTGACTAATGAAATTAAAATACTTGTCAGTGCAATGGAATTTTGTGAGTTCATAATTTTTCTTTCATCAGTAATACCCCAAACCCGGCCCAGACGTCATGGCCGAATCCGACGTGCCACATCGAAGTTAAGAATCCACGTTTTGCTTTAGTGTTTTAATAAACCGTCTTTTGTTAAGGCTTAACCAAGTGAATGGAAGCTGTGCACCAGGTAGGTATCCAAAAACAGAGGAGGTGAGCCATAAAGGCTGCTTAAGTACCAAGCTCTTTGATTGGATCCAATCCTAGACATGCCCACAACCATTGCCACACTTTGATAACTGAGTTGAAATTCATTTGAGTAGATATCTTTGATAAACCGATTAATCGTGTCGTTACATTATTTTGAAAACGAGTATCATTTTGAAAACGCGCCCTAAGTCTAGCCCATTTGAAGTATTATCAGAAATATTTAGAGTTATTAAAAATAAAATAATCTCAGGAAGAAAATAAAGTTAAAATGGCCTTATTACAATCCCAAAGAAAAAAATAAATAGTAATTAAGATAAACTAAAGAAAACCAGTTACTTATTTTAAAGTCCAAAAGCGATCACCGTGGCCACTTTGAATCCCCTCTGGCTCTAAGTTCCAACATCAAGGCTCACCTACAAGGTTAAGGAAAGGGGGTGAGTTTGGAAACTCAGTGTGCAACAAGCCCCTTTCAGAGCCCAAACCAATATCAGCATACTAGGCCTAAGCCCAAATTCAGTCTCAACATATACTGGGCCGAAGCCTTTACTGTAAACGGTATGGCCCATAGGCCCATTTCAAAACCATATGCAATGTTAATGAAAATATGCAAGCCCATTTTGGGAGACTACTCAACCCACCATTCGCTACTCTCCACCCGTACCAACCAAGCTCTCCATGTGGGAAATAACTCAACCCACCCAACCAAACTCTCCACTGGCAGCATAGCTGCTTTATCATATAATTGGAGGCCTAGCTTCTTTTAATAACTGGGGCAAAGCCCTTTTCGGTAAACTGGGGCAAAGCCCTTTTGCACTTCTTCCATTCATAACGAAACCCAACCCATGCATATATGAACATATCATGGCATATCAGGTGCATATCATGGCATATCATGTACAAAACAGTATCACATGCATCTTAATTATAACATATCCCTAGGGGTATAATGGTCATTTTCACCTAGGGGTAAAATGGTCATTTTCACATTATAAGAGTAATTTCATTATTTTATCAATTATTAGGGTTTTCCATGCTTATTACCAATTATCAACAATTTCAAGTGTTTAACAACGATTCTAGCCCATTCTTAGCAAAATCAAGTTATTGGGCCAAAAACCCCTAATGGGCCCTACTTAGCCGACCTAGTCATCTAGGCCCATTTAGCCTATATTCCATAACGGTATTAACTGTCTTAATGTGCAATTTATCAGGATTCCATTTTCTATGAACTTACCCAAATGGGCCCGAAAGCCCATTGGGCCCGATTTCAGCCCCTCGAGGCCCAACTTACCGTGATGCAAAAAATCGTAACCTCACCTGTTCCAACGATCCCGATCATCAAACTTAGCGTATCTACTAACCTATGAGCTATCGTATGCTCACAAGTCCTCGAAATGCCAGAATTTTGGCATTTTGGCTTTTCGGCATATATCGATTTTAAGCTACGGAAGAGGGTTCGTTACACACCTGTTTTGTGGCGTTCGCCAATAAAGTCTCTCACGGCAACCTACAATTATTTACCACCATTCTTAGTCTACGCAACATGCTAATCAAACCCAAATCTTAGTCTCCCACGGAAACCTACAATTATTTACCACCATTCTTAGTCTACGCAACATGCTAATCAAACCCAAATCTTACCTTACCAAAATCGGCCAAAGAATCCCTAACAACCATAAGTCACTTACCTTCACCGAGTCCACTGCTCGATCCAATTTTTCCAAATCGATACCCCAAGCCTTACTGCTCCTTCAAAGTATCTACCCCACATACAAACCATAAAAATCAAATGAAAAAGCCCAATAAGGCCTATATCTCAAATCGGAAACCTCCCTAAACTATAGAGGTTTCGGCTTTTATCTACAGTTATACTACTGAATCGATTGGAGTATGAATACTTACTATAGTCTTCCTCTTTGAACCGATTGAAGCTTAGCAGATGAAGGAATTGACCACCAAACAGTGAAGGAAAAAAAGGTTGCTGGTCAACAAGAAATCGGCACCACCAAGTTTCACAGGTTTCGGCTTTTGTGACTTTTTCGCAAAAGTGAAGATAAGGAAAGAAGTAGTAGATGAACGGAAGGGAATAGTGGACTGGTTTCGGAAAAAAGAAAAGGAAGGAAAGATGGATGGAAGGGTGGTAGTTTCAGCTAGAGAAGAAGAAAGAAAAGAAAAGAAAAGAAAAGAATAATCCTATGGTTTACAGAAGAAAACGACACAACTAAGCTCCTAAATGCCGAAATACTAACCTAATATTCCTCTACCGAGATCCCCTCTCTAATCCCCATTATTCAGCCAACTATAAGCCTCCCTTTCAATCCCTAAAATCTCTCCCCTTATCACTCCTTAATCCATGCGTTTGACTGATTTAGACACTCTCCAACAGAGTTCCATTCGGTTTTAAACTTCTGCATGCACAAGGCATTAAAATAACATCATATTTGCCATCATAGAGAATCGAACTCAGGTTTCCCCCAACCACTTACACGCCACCCTTTTAGCTCCTTAGTGGCGTCACTTAGCCACTTTGCCAAGGGCTCCTTTGTGATACATTTTACCCACAACTTTTAATAAAGCCATCTACCCAAAGCCCCTAACTCCTTAAGTCCAAAGTTCAAAAATTCTTCCAAGTTTTGGTCATCACATTGGCCTTCCATAAGCCCATTTACTTATTCCAACTCTGAATTTTCACTACCAAATACCAAATTTAAAAACTTTACCAAATTCTCAGAAATTACGAAAAACCCAAAACTCAGAATGTTACAACTCTACCCTACTTAAAGAAATTTCGGCCTCGAAATTTACCTGATCCAAACAGTTGAGTATATTGTTGACGCATTGCCTCCTCGGACTCCCAAGTAGCTTCTTCTTTGCCATGGTTTCTCCAAAGTACCTTCACCAGTGGGTCTGACTTCCTTCTCAACACCTTGACGTCGTGATCAAGTATCTAAACCGGTTCCTCTTCGAAGGTCAAATCCGACTATACTTTAATTTCTGCAACTGGCACGATATGAGTTGGGTCAGAATGATATCGCCTTAGCATGAACACATGAAAGACGTCGTGAATACGATCCAATTCCGGAGGTAACTCCAGCTGATAAGTCACCGGCCCTATCCGCTTAAGGATTTGATAAGGCCCAATGAACCGTGGACTCAACTTGCCCTTCTTACCAAACCTCAATATCTTCTTCCAAGGCGATACCTTCAAAAAGACCATGTCCCCTACCGTATACTCAATATCCTTACGCTTCAGATCAGCATAAGACTTTTGTCGATCCGCTGCCTCCTTTAACCGATTCCTGATCACCTTAACCTTGTCTTGAGTATCTGCTACCAAATCTGGACCAAGTACTTGCCTTTCCCCCAACTCTGCCCAACAAGTAGGCGAACGACACCTTCGCCCATACAGTGCCTCATAAGGAGCCATCTAAATACGTGCTTGGTAACTGTTGTTATACGCGAACTCCGCCAATGGAAAGTAATCCTCCTAACTACCCCTAACGTCGATAACACAACCCCTCAACATATCTTCTAGAATCTGAATGACCCTCTCTGACTACCCATCCGAATGAGGGTGAAAAGCCGTACTAAAATCCAATCGCGTTCCCAACGCCTCGTGCAACTTCTGCCAAAACTAAGATGTAAATGTTGGATCTCGATCAGAAATTATTGATACTGGCACCCCATGCAACCGCAATATCTCTGCCACATACAACTTGGCCAACTTCTGAAGTGAATAATCGATTGGGAAAGGTATGAAATGGGCAGATTTCATCAATCTATCCACAATCACACAAACTGAATCCTTCTTAGAAGGTGTCAATGGCAAACCACTTACAAAATCCATAGTTACCCTTTCCCACTTCCAAAGTGGTATCTTTACTGGCTGTAACAATCCTGAAAGTAGTTGATGCTCGGCCTTTACTTGTTAAAACGTCAAACATTTTCCCACAAATTCAGTCACTTCTCACTTAAGCCCAGGCTACCAATATAGCTCTAAGTCTCGATACAACTTACTCCCTCCTGGATGCATTGCACAAGGTCCACTATGTGCCTCCCTTAAAATCATCAATCTCAAGTCAGAGTCCTTCGGCATACAAATTCTTCCTCGAAAACAAAAAACCCCATCATTATTTACTCCAAAGTCTGGATTCTCCCCCTTCTCAACTTACTAAAACCGAGAAACCAATGACTCATCCACCAACTGCTGCTTCTTAATCTGCTCCACCCAAATGGGTCTCACTTGTAATTCTACCAATAAGCTTCCATCGTCATACAAACTTAAACGAGCAAACATTGCCTTCAGTTCCACCACAGTCCTTCGACTTAACGCATCAGCCACGACATTTGCCTTACCTAGATGGTACTCAATCGAACAGTCATAGTCCTTTAACAACTCTATCCACCTTCGCTGTCTAACATTTTGCTCCTTTTGAGTCAGTAAGTACTTAAGACTCTTATGATCCGTATAGATAATACATCTCTTCCCATACAAGCAGTGCCTCCATATCTTAAGCGCAAAAATCACCGCTGCCAACTCCAAGTCATGAGTAAGATAGTTTACCTCATGAGGCTTAAGCTATTGTGAAGCATAAGCGACCACTTTACCCTCTTGCATCAACATGCAGCCCAAACCTATATGTGACGCGTCACTGTACACGGTGAAATCCTTACCAGACTCTGGCTGAATCAACACTGATGCCTCAGTCAGGACCTTCTTTAACTTCTCAAAGGCCTCTTGTTGCTTACTTGTCCAAACAAATGGTGCTCCCTTCCTTATAAGTTTCGTTAATGGTGCTGCCAACATAGGAAATCTTTCCACAAACCTCCGATAATAGCCTACCAACCCCAGAAAACTCCAGATTTCTGTTACTGATCTCGGTGGCTTCCGCTCCAGAATCGCCTCAATCTTTCGAGGGTCTACCTTGATCCCCTCAGCAGACACAACATGCCCCAAGAAAGTCACTTCCTTCAGCCAAAACTCACACTTACTAAACTTTGCATAAAGTTGCTTTTCCCTTAGCACTTGCAGCACAATACGAAGATGTTCATCATGCTTCTCTTCCGTTTCTGAGTGCACTAAGATATCATCGATAAAAACAATTACGAGCTGATCCAAGTATGGCTGAAAAACCCGATTCATTAAATCCATGAATGCTATCGGTGCATTAGTCAAACCAAAAGGCATAACCAGAAACTCGTAATGACCATATCGAGTTCTGAATGTCGTCTTATGAATATCAATTTCTTTGACTCACAACTGATGGTATCCTGACCGAAGGTCAATCTTAGTAAATACCGAAGCTCCTTTCAGTTGGTCGAATAGATCGTCGATTCTAGGCAAAGGATACTTGTTCTTGATCCTCAGCTTGTTCAACTGCCGATAATCAATACACATCCGCATGGTCCCATCTTTCTTCTTTACGAATAGCACTGGTGCACCCCACGGAAAAATACTTGGTCGTATAAACCCTCTATCCAACAGTTCCTGAATCTGAGTTTTTAGTTCCACCAACTCCTTTGGTGCCATCCTATAAGGCGTAATGGACACTAGAGCTGTTCCAGGTAACAAGTCAATTCTGAACTTGACTTCTCTGTTCGGAGGTAATCCAGGAAGTTTCTCCGGAAATCCAGGTAATCCAGGAAGTTCCTCACGAGGCCGTGCAGCATAAACCAACACCAACTGTCGAGCTTCAACATGTCCAGCACCCTTGCCAGGTGCCCCACGTCCACATCCATTACCATTACCACCCCTACCTTGCCTACAGCCTCTCTGTGGTGGTGGTCCTCCTCGTGGCTGTTGGACCCCTCTTTGTTCCGCAGCTTGACCCTGAGCTGCTCTCCGAGGACACTCTCTGAACTTATGTTCCTTTGACTCACATCGAAAGCATGCCCCAGTTCATTTCTAGCACTCCCCCATATGCACTCTGCCATAGTCCTTGCAAGCCTGCGGTCTAAAAGTGTTCATCGGAACTACTCGAACCAGTTCCTCCATTCTAGCTCTTTTAGCATTCCTATTTGCAACACCTGGGGGTCCAGAATCCCTCCTAAATCTGGGTCGATCCTTCTCATGATTCTGCCTTTCAGTCCGTTTTACTTCCTCGGCTATCTTAGCCTTCTCTACAAATGCAGCGAAATCACGCTCCCTCTATGGAGCTATCAGCACCCTAAGCTCATCGCGGAGACCATCCTCGAATCGAACACTGCGCTCATATTCAGTCTCGACTATCCCGCTAGCATACCGACTCAGCCTCAAAAATTTTGCCTCATACTATGCAATAGTCTTATTTCCCTGTGCCAGATTCAAAAACTCCTTTCGACGGGCATCCACATAACTAGCTCCAACATACCTGTAACACCCTAAACCCGGCCTGGAAGTTTGGCTCGAATCTGGCGTGTCACATTGAAGTGTTTTTTGGAAACCATGTTTCCATTAAAAACCCTTCTTAATAATTAAAAACTTGTACCCATTTTAAACCTTGTTAGAAAACCTCAGCTGAATTGTAATATCCTAATTTTGGGCCTAGTCGGAATAGTGGTTTCGTGACCAAAAAATCCGAGATAGAAATAATTATTTTATGATTATTTTAAGGTCTATGATATGACTGCATGATTGTGTGAAAATTTCGTGAAGAAATTTTATGCATAAAGTGCTTAAATTGAAATTAGGGACTAAATCGAATAATTTGCAAAACTTACATTCTAGAAGTTTCTAGTATGAAATTGTTTTGAAATATTAATTAGGAGGTCTTAAATAGAAATTTTACCAATTTCTAAGTCTATGGACAAAAATTGGACATGGATGGAATTTTTGGAAAGTTTAGTAGTAAGGGTATTTTGGTCATTTAGGGGTAAAATGAATTAAAATACAAAAATAATAGCCAATTTTGCTCATCTTCAACCCCATGGCCAAATATAGCAAGGAGAAACCATGGCTAGGGTTTTTCAAGCTTCCAAGCTCGATTGTAAGTCCATTCTAGCCTCGTTTTTAATGATTTTTACGTTTTTGGAGTCCCAGTAGCTCGATTTAGCTTATGCTAGCAATAATTTAACCTAGGGTTCATATTTGGAAAAATACCTATAGGTGAAATTTGTGTATTTTGGTGTTTTATGATAGAATAAGAGGTTTTAAATTATGTTAGACAACTTGTGCTACTCGGTTTTAAGTGAAAACGAGCAAAAGGGCTTAATCGGTAAAAATACCTAATAGTCATAAGTACATGTTAGAGTGAGAATTTGATGTTGCCATAGAAGGGAAAAATGATCGGCATGTCATAAAACATAAGAAAATAGGCTGAAGTTTAATTTACGAGCTTTGGGGCAAAAGTGTAAATATGCAAAAGTTTAGGGACAAAATTGTAAATTTTCCAAAATATGATTTTGGGTCAATTTGAATAATGTGAGTCCTAATTAGACTATACTTTAAATAATAGAGCAAGGAAAACTGAAAATTCGGGCTAAAATGGGGAAAGTACCAAGTTGTGGACGAAATGGTAAAAGTAGCCATTTTCGCATATGAGGTAAGTTCATATGTAAATGTTGGTAACATAGTTATTATTTTAAATGTTTTAATGTTATTTAAATGATATGATAATTATTATGAAATATTATACTTGTGATAATTGTTTGATAATATGTCAAATTATGTGATATACTTGGAAAATGTGAAATACTACCGAGTATCGGTATCGGCATTCCATAGAAGATGGTTGAGACACATGATTGGGAAAAAGGTCCCGTTGAACCTTAGGAATGGATTAGGATACAAGTGACATGTCACTGGGATATTTGGTCATCCGAACTCGTTGAGTTGAGTCCGAGTTCACTTATGGATGCGAGCGTCCGAACTCGTTGAGTTGAGTCCGAGTTCGTGAGATGTAACTAGGCATCTGAGCTCGTTGAGTTAAGCCCGAGTTCACTTATGGATGTGAATGCCCGAGCTCGTTGAGTTGAGTCTGAGTTCGCTTATGGGCGGGTTACATGGTAGCTTGGCTACATATATGGCACTTATGTGCAAACTTTCCATGTATCCGAATTATATTCCGATGTGTTCAACGGGTAAAGTTCTACTAAAATGGAGGAATACTCAAGATGAAAGGGACGTATTGGTAAGTGTTGTGAAATGAATACTTTGAACAGGTATGTACTTAACCCTCGGGTTGAAAACTCGATATAACAACAATATGGTAAGATGATAAATGAAAATGTGATATGAATGTCTCGGTGATGATTATGCAAATGATGTTTTATGTTTGCTTATATAGTTGTGTTACTTGCTATTTGCATGTGAACTTACTAAGCATTTATGCTGACTCCTTTCTTTTCATTCCTTGTAGTGTTGAAAAGCCAGCTCGGAAATCGGGAACGGTCAGAGGTACGCTCACACTATCCGTATACCATCTTAGCATAATGACTTGTATATTTTGAGTATGGCATGTATAGCATTATAATCATTTCGTATATATGGTCTTATGATATGGTTATTGAGTGGTATGGAAATGCTTGGTAATGATTAGCCATTGGAATGGCTAATCATGATCATATTTGGTGTTATGTATGTCAAATTGCTAGCTAATCCATGGAAACCATGAAATAGGTAAATTTTACCATAAAATGGATTCGGACAGCAGTAGTGATGTGAATTTGAAAAATCACTAAAAATAGTATAAATGGAATTAAATAATGAATAAGTTATGGAATCGAAGCTTGATGAGTCTATTTTCATATGGAAGAAGCAAAACAGGTATATGAGCTATATTTTATGAGATGTTTAAATTTTTGTGAAATAGGGCCAGAGCGATTTCTGGATCCCCTGTTCTGACTTTGGAAATTCACCATAAATTTTAAAAAGATAATTAGAAGTCACTCTTTATATGTAAAGATTCCTTATTTAGTCTAGTTTTATTAGAGACAAACGGCATAGTCATTGAAGCTCTGTAAAGGAAGATATCTGATTCATAACACACAGAGGTCAGAGTAGTTGAACCCTAAAATAGGGGAGAATTTAACTAATAAATTGTACTAATTGGCCTAATCAAGAATTCTAGAAAAAAAATTAGTAGATAGATATATGAGTCTAGTTTCAGGAAAAATTTATGGAATTGGATTTCGAGTTTTGGAACTCGAGATATGATTTTTAAAGCGACTATGATGCAGTGAGCCAGGTTGTCTGGAAATTTTAAAATGAATTGTATGAGCTGTTTAAGTAATGAATTAAGTCCGTTAACACCTCGTGTTTGACTCTGGCAATAGTCTCGGGTACGGGGCATTACATGAATAACATTCTTAACAACTTTGTAAAAAATCCTGGCAGTTGCGGAAGCTTAATTTAAAAACAATTACGGTTACGTGATGTTTTGAACCATAGTAGTTGCTTTGGAAAACCGTGTTCTAATACTAGCAGTTATAAGAACAATAAATAGAATTCCAAATTTGAAATCCAGAAAATTACAACGGATTTACTACAACCCACATAAAAACATTTAAAAGCAATAATCAAAACTATAACATAAACAATGTGTGTGGCTTCCTCCGAACCCCTCGCAGCTCCGATCCGTCTAAGGCTGGAAATTACCTGAAAGGTTAATAAACGGGGTGAGTTACGAAAACTCAGTGTGAAATCCCCTACTATAAAAAGGAACAGTCAGCCATATAAAAGAATTAAAAGTCTGGCCCCAACCTTACTTACAGTTTCAGTATCAATTGGGCCTTAGCCCACTATAACAGACAGTACCAGATGGGCTTTAACCCATTACAGAATAAGAAACATTATCAGAACTAGAATCAGAATCAGAATCAGAATCAGGTGACAGAATCAAAATAAGAATGTGAATGCAATCCCAACCCAGCCTATAACCAACCGCTACACTCCACCCGTACCAGCCCTACACTCTATGTGGGGAATAGCTCAACCCACCCAGCCCTACACTCCACAGTTGTAGCATTGCTACTCAGATATCAGTAAGTTGAGGCAAAGCCTCCAGTACGTGGGCAAACCACTTTCAGTACTTCCTCCATCAATATAACCCATAACCCATGCAACAGATATAAATGTCATGGCATACAACATACAGAATCAGAATATCATGCCCATATTTGAATCAAACAATCACAGTCAAGTCATTCATATCACAAACATATATTCACAATCAAATCCGTCAACCACACAGTCCAAGTCAATCACTTGCCCACAAGGGCAAAACAGTCAACTAACACCCTAGGGGCAAAATGGTAATTTTACCCCACAAGAGTATCCCGGTAATTCTACCCTACAGGGGTATTTCGGTATTTCTACCCTACAAGGGTATTTTAGTAATTCTACCTTACAGGGGTATTACAGTAATTCTACCCTACAAGGGTATTTTGGTAATTCTACCTTACAAGGGTATTTCGGTAATTTTACCCTATAGGGGTATTTCAATAATTCTACCCTACAAGGGTATTTTGGTAATTTCAAAAATCAGGGGTATTTTGGTAATTTTACAAACAAGGGGTATTTTGGTAATTTTATTGATCGAGGGTATTTTGGTAATTTTATAAACCAAGGGTATTTCAGTAATTTTGTAAATTGAGGGTAAAATGGTAATTCTATAAATCGAGGGTAAAATGGTAATTCTGTAAATCGAGGGTAAGACAATAATTTTGTAAATCAAGGGTAAAATGGTAATTCTATCTTACAGGACTATTTTAGTAATTTTACAAATTGAGGGTATTTCAATAATTTTGCAAACTGAGGGTATTTCGATAATTTTACAAATCGAGGATATTTGGGTAATTTTATAAATTGAGGGTACTTTGGTAATTTTACAAGTCGAGGGTATTTGGGTAATTTGGTAAACTAAAGTATTCTAAACAGGGATAACAATACGAATGGCCCTAAAGCCCATTCTTGGCCCAACTGGGCCCACACGCTCATGTGGCCCTTTTAGCCCAAATCTAGCCACAAATATGAGATTCACCTAGCCTAGTCCAATATTTACTACACAATCAAACAACTTATCCAATTGGGCCCGTAGGCCCATTGGGCCCACATGGCCCCTTTTGACCCATCGCGGCCCGAAGTAGCCATCCTACAGCTAGAGTAGCGAGAAATACACACCTGATTGGAGACTGGAGTTAATCCACGCTCCGAGCACTCTTAGCCGACGCCCAACCCAAACAAGCACGCCATAAAGCGAAAGGGATCAGCCAAGAAAGGTACCTTACTCTCCTCATGGTTCTCTCTATTTAAAGCCAGCTTCGCATCCACTCTTATGTTAGCTTCTCGATGTAGGATCCCTCCATCATCAGAGTTTAAATTTAACACCAACTCTTGCCGCCCCCTATTAGCAAAATAAATGCTCTTTGCTTGCCATGGGATTCGAACCCATGCCTCCCCTTAAATGCTCCACACGCTACTTGCCACTAAGCCACAAGGCTTTTTGTGTCACAATTTCTCCAACAATATTCTTAAGGCCTACCTACTACACCTAGGGTTTGATTCACCTTAAACCAAAATTTTTGCTAGAGTCCAGGTTTGAACCCAGGACTTCTCCAACACTTCTCAGGACACTTAACCACTAAAACAAGTCTTCAACTACGAAATTTTCACGCACAAAAGAATATTATAAGCTGCCTTCAACCGCTCCCATGCTCAAGGCCCAAAACTTCTAGGCCCAAATTCAGGGTGTTACAATGCCTCCCCTTAAAAGTAGTCTTGAACAGCTCCCAGGTTACTCGTTCGATCGGGGTACTCTCCCTTACGGTGATCCACCACCGGTATGCCTCATCTCGTAGCAACGACACAGCCCCCTTTAGCTTTTGCTCCACAGAGCAATCTAAATCGTCCATAATCCGCTCTGTTGCCTCTAGCCAATATTCAGCCACATTTGGGGCTACTCTAGATACGCCCCTAAAAACCTCTGCTCTGTTAGCCCAGAGTCGCTCAGAGATGGATCCCCTATTTACTGTCCCAGTGCTAGCTCCAGCAACCCATTCTAAAACCCTTAACATTGCTTGGGACAAAGCATCATCCCCTGCAGCCCGATCATATGACCCAGTCTCAGTCGCTTGTGGCACGAATGCCTCCTCAGCTGGCCTATGCCCTGAGGATGAAGATTCAGCTTGCACCCTTCCACGACCATGTCCGCGGCCTCGTCCACGAGTTCCTCTTGTACTCATATCGAATTATCTGATTACTAATCTTATGACAATAGTTTAATATTCCAATTGTTTATTACGAGATGTCTTATGGAAATATAGCAGTTCAAGGATTGTTTTCACAACGTCGTAGCCTAGCTACAGTCTCATTCCTACCATTTTACAGTTCTACCCTATCTAAAGCATCATAGTAGGGTTTCAGTTCTACCCATAGCATCATGCCAATATCACATAACGAAAAAAAAACAGTATACTTACAGACTTGGTGCCAGGGATTCAGTGTGCCACTTCTTTCTTCAAACCATTTAAAATAAAAACCTTGTATTTGGTCACAGAAAATAGAAATTTCCTAAAAATTGATTTAAAATACCTTTGTTTTGAAATTCTTGATTTAAAACCCGTTTAGAAACCCACAGCCGAGTTGTTACAACCTGGCTCTAATACCACTAAATGTAACACCCCAAACCTGGCCCAGACGTTATGGTCGAATCCGATGTGTCACATCGAAGTTAAGAATCCACGTTTCGCTTTAGTGTTTTAATAAACCATCTTTTGTTAAGGCTTAACCAAGTAAATGAAAGCTGTGCACCAGGTAGGTATCCAAAAACAGAGGAGGTGAGCCATAAATGTTGCTTAAGTACCAAGCTCTTTGATTGGATCCAATCCTAGATATAGCTGAGTTGAAATTCATTTGAGTAGATATCTTTGATAAACCGATTAATCGTGTCGTTACGTTATTTTGAAAACGAGTATCATTTTGAAAACACGCCCTAAATCTATCCCATTTGAAGTATTATCAGAAATATTTAGAGTTATTAAAAATAAAATAATCCCAGGAAGAAAATAAAGTTAAAATGGCCTTATTACAATCCCAAAGAAAAAAAATAAATAGTAATTAAGATAAACTAAAGAAAACCAGTTACTTATTTTAAAGTCCAAAAGCGATCACCGTGGCCACTCTGAATCCCCTTCGGCTCCAAGTTCCCACATCAAGGCTCACCTGCAAGGTTAAGGAAGGGGGTGAGTTTGGAAACTCAGTGTGCAACAAGCCCCTTTCAGAGCCCAAACCAATATCAGCATACTGGGCCTAAACCCAAATTCAATCTCAACATATACTGGGCCGAAGCCTTTTCATTATTCATATCACTGGGCCAAAGCCTTTATTGTAAACAGTATGGCCCATAGGCCCATTTCAAAACCATATGCAATGTTAATGAAAATATGCAAGCCCATTTGGGGAGACTACTCAACCCACCATCCGCTACTCTCCACCCGTACCAACCAAGCTCTCCATGTGGCGAATAAATCAACCCACCCAACCAAACTCTCCACTGGCAGCATAGCTGCTTTATCATATAACTGGAGGCCTAGCCTCTTTTAATAACTGGGGCAAAGCCCTTTTTGATAAACTGGGGCAAAGCCCTTTTCGGTAAATTGGGGCAAAGCCCTTTTGCACTTCTTCCATTCATAACAAAACCCAACCCATGCATATATGAACATATCATGGCATATCAGGTGCATATCATGGCATATCATGTACAAAACAGTATCACATGCATCTTAATTATAACATATCCCTAGGGGTATAATGGTCATTTTCACCTAGAGGCAAAATGGTCATTTTCACATTATAAGGGTAATTTGATTATTTTATCAATTATTAGAGTTTTCCATGCTCATTACCAATTATCAACAATTTCAAGTGTTTAACAGCGATTCTAGCCCATTCTTAGCAAAACCGAGTTATTGGTCCAAAAACCCCTAATGGGCCCTAGTTAGACAACCTAGTCATCTAGACCCATTTAGCCTATATTCCATAACGATATTAACTATTTTAATGTGCAATTTATCAGGATTCCATTTTCTACGAACTTACCCAAATGGGTCTGAAAGCCCATTGGGCCCAATTTCTGCCCCTCGAGGCCCAACTTACCGTGATGCAAAAAATCGTGACCTTACCTGTTCCAACGATCCCGATCATCAAACTTAGCGTATCTACTAACCTATGAGCTATCGCATGATCACAAGTCCTGGAAATGCCGAAATTTTGGCATTTCGGCTTTTCGGCATATATCGATTTTAAGGTACGGAATAGGGTTCGTTACACACCTGTTTTGTGACGTTCGCCAATAAAGTCTCCCACGACAACCTACAATTATTTACCACCATTCTTAGTCTACGCAACATGCTAATCAAACCCAAATCTTACCTTACCAAAATCGGCCAAAGAATCCCTAACAACCATAAGTCACTTACCTTCACCGAGTCCACTACTCGATCCAAGTTTTCCAAATCGATACCCCAAGCCTTGCTGCTCCTCCAAAGTATCTACCCCACTGTAAAAACCATAAAAATCAAATGAAAAAGCCCAATAAGGCCTATATCTCAAATCGGCAACCTCCCTAAACTATAGAGGTTTCGGCTTTTGTCAGCAGTTATACTACTGAATCGATTGGAGTATGAATACTTACCACAGTCTTCCTCTTTGAATCGATTGGAGTATTAATACTTACCACAGTCTTCAGAGAAAGAAGGTTGCTGGTCAACAAGAAATCGGCACCACCAAGTTTCACAGTTTTCGGCTTTTATGACTTTTTCGCAAAAGTAAAGACAAGGAAAGAAGTAGTAGATGAACGGAAGGGAATAGTGGACTGGTTTCGGAAAAAAGAAAAGGAAGGAAAGATGGATAGAAGGGTGGTAGTTTCAGCTAGAGAAGAAGAAAGAAAAGAAAAGAAAAAGAAAAAGAAAAGAATAATCCTATGGTTTACAGAAGAAAACGGCACAACTAAGCTCCTAAATGCCGAAATACTAACCTAGTATTCCTTTGCCGAAATCCCCTCTCTAATCCCCATTATTTGGCCAACTCTAAGCCTCCCTTCCAATCCCTAAAATCTCTCCCCTTATCACTCCTTAATCCATGCGTTTGACTGATTTAAACACTCTCCAACAGAGTTCCATTCGGCTTTAAACTTCTGCATGCACAAGGCATAAAAATAACATCACATTTGCCATCACAGAGAATCGAACCCAGGTTTCCCCCAACCACTTACACGCCACCTTTTTAGCTCCTTAGCGGCGTCACTTAGCCACTTTGCCAGGGGCTCCTTTGTGATACATTTTACCCACAACTTTTAATAAAGCCATCTACCCAAAGCCCCTAACTCCTTAAGTCCAAAGTTCTAAAATTATTCCGAGTCTTGGTCATCACATGGGCCTTCCATAAGCCCATTTACTTATTCCAACTATGAATTTTCACTACCAAATACCAAATTTTAAAAACTTTACCAAATTCTCGAAAATTATGAAAAACCCAAAAATCGGGATGTTACATGATCAGACTCAAAAAATGGAAGAAATTAGTTATCACAAGAAACATAGTGAGATATGAGTTTGAGACTTCAATAAATGGAGTGCATCTAGAACATATTCTACTTTTCCACCAATGATAAATGAAAGGACCACGTAGTTATTTTCTGGGCCATTAAGGTTTTGTGACAAAGATAGTATGAGACAAAATAATGTGAGACCATTGATGACTTTAGTAGATAGTACAATAGTGTTTGAAATGTAAAAAAACCTGAATGCAACCATTGTGGCCGAAATCACTCTGGAGTGTATAGTTTAGTGGATCGATTCTACTTAATTTGTGGATTTCCTTATTATTTTAAATAAGATAGCTGAATCAAATTGAGTTAAATAAAGACCATAATGTAAGACTTGTTGTTAATTCTACGAGAGATAGATGACCAGGAATTTGGAGCACGACTAAAGTCAGTAGAAGTGGAATAAAAGATATAGTCATTTGATCTGAAGCTCGAACTTTCACCAAAGCTTATGTGATCCTAGTACATAAGGAAGCTTTAGTTCTTGATGATATTGATGATACCTTTTCTATCTCTGATGTTACTGTGTATGCATTAATTGACAATAGAATGACACATTCATACAAATATGCACAACGTTGGTAACAAAAAAGTTTGTTGGTTAAGTCGTTCAATATGTGGTTAAGTAATAAATCCTTTTGATCACAGATTCATAGATGATTTGGTTTGCAAATAGTGTTCATTAAAAATTTAGAGCTATAATTTTCCTATTAAATTGATGTTAATACTAAGTATCGAATTTGATGCTATACTGAGAATAGATTGATTGATTTTTCTTGATGTAGTAGTGAATTATCGATAGAAACTAATTGATTTGAAATATCAGAATCATGAACTAATTCACATTAAATCTAATAAGTCTAATGGTGATTCAAATGCGATTTCAGCTATATTTGCACAAAAAATTATACAAAAAGTTTGTGATATGTTTTAATTTATATCTAGGATTTTAAAGTATCTAAAATGGAAGTTGATCAGTTATCGACAGTTTGCAAGTTACATATGTTATTCTTGCAGAATTGTTAGATTTATTGCTAGAGCAAGCCATCGAGGTTGTCATAAAATTAAAAAATGGAACTGTTCCAATCTCAATTGTTTTATACAGAATGTCTTCAACTGAATAAAAAGTTCAGTTGCAAGGATTTATCGATGGAGTTTTTGTTTGACTGGGTGTATCACTTTAAGACATGCTTGTATTGTATTGGGAAAAAATGAGTCAATGAGTTTGTATATAGATTACTAGTATTTGAATAAAGTCACGATAGAGAACAAACATTCGTTAATTCGTATTGAAGATCTATTCAATCAGTTGAAAAGTGCAATTGTGTTTTCGAAGATAGATTTCTGATCTAGTTGCTATCAGTTGTGAGTTAAAGGTGTAAATGTACTGAGGCTTTTCACGGACAAAAATGTAGAACTTCGTTATAATGGTCAGAATGAAGCAATAACAAGTTAGATGGAAATGATTTGATTTGGACATATGAGGCGTCTTTCAAAACACAGTAACCGAAACTATTCTCAGGTGAGAAATTTCGAGGACGAAATTTTTAAAGGGGAGTAGTAACAGCCTATTTTTCAATGGTGTCAAAAACGGCAGTTTTAGGGCCACAAATCTGACGAGTGAGTTCATAAATATTATTATTTAATATTTATGAGTCAAGTATAGAATCACGTTGAAATTTGATTTAATGATTTATGTTAAATGAAAGAATAATTAGGTTCAAGTGATATGTCTCTAAAGTCAAGTGGTTTTACAAAATGAGATATTGAGATCTCGTTTCTATAAATTGAGAATATTTATGAAGTGTTATGAGAATCATATTAAAAATTGGTTAAGAAATTTTAATGTTTAGATAGTTAATTAATTAAAAATGACTATATCGTAAAAGCTGCAAAAATGGGTTTCTATTAGTTAAATATATTAAATGGCTATAGTATTGTGAATTGTTGGACTTAGTTGGTAATTATAACTTATGATTGGATGATGAACGGTTTTGGACATTATTAGTTTATTTTAAAGGTTAATTTTTAAAGGACAAAATGGTAATTAAATTAAATAATAACTAAAAAATTTTTAAAAAAAATCATTAGTATCATCTACTTCTTGGTTTTGTCGTAACTGAAAATCACCATGGTTTTAAGCTTGAAAATCGTCTAAGCTCCTATTTCATGCATGTAAGTGAATTTTAATTTTGTTTTTAATGATTTTTATGCTTTTACTACCGTTTTAGCTTAATCTATCTAGCCTGGGGATCAATTTATAGAATTGTTAAAAGTTTAGGGACTTTCCATGAATAAGTTTGAAGTGTATTTGATTTTAATTGATAAATTATTAAAGTTGGTAGTTAAATATAAGTATCTTGTTAAGTACTTTTTGATGATTTTAACGTTTAGGGACTTATCTATGAAAATGGTAAAATTCAAGGAAAATATTGTGAATTAATGATAAATATAGGTTGTTATGAGGCTAGATAAAAATTGGCTAACATGAATTTTAGCTAAAAATGGTAAATTTGCAAGTTACGGGTTTAGGGACTAAATTGTAAAAAAGTTAAAATGTTTGGGGAAAATTTGTAAAATGATAATTGAAGGGTTTTGTAACACCCCAAACTCAGCCTAGAAGTTATAGTTGAATCTAGAAGGGTTACATCAACCTGTTGAAAAACTAATTCTAAAAGCAATCTGAAAACATTCAGAACATTGCTCGATTTGTAGTGGAAAAACATTTTCTGGAATCTTGGTTTGAAAACCTAATTCATTTTGTCGACTTAAGTGATTTCATGGTTTCATGTATGAAAATTTCAATTACCGATGAATCAACAAAGCCAATACGAGTTCTAAAAATAGAAAAACAGATTACAGACCCAAAAGCTCAAAACAAATAATTATGAAAATCACATATTTACATTCAATGCGAAAACAATTAGAGCTCCCACACGTCGTTTGGTCCTAAATCAGAGAGTTACTTGAACAGACAAAGACAAAACAAAAGGGGTGAACTACAAGGCTCAGTGTATAACTAACTCAAATAGAGATCATACAGAACACAGCAAACAATTCAGAGTAACATAGAGAGTTTCGTAATGTTCACATAAACAGACAAAACAAATTAGAGTTTCACAAAGATTTTCATAATGATCATACAAATAGAACGAAGAATTTATAATTATGCCAATGCGGTATTTTTTAGAAAGTCAGAATGTCAATTTTTTAGAAAACATCCTACCCAGCTCTGCTACACACCAAGATAGAGTTCCCCATAACTCATCCAACCAGAACACACCAAAATAGGTCATCCCGGCTTGCCTGACAATGATGACCTGCCACCCCGGGTTGCCCAGCACGATGGCTTATCAAATTGCAATTAAACTACCATATCAGATAAAAATATGGTCAAGCCACTAAGTTACAACCAAGCCATCAGATCAAAATTATGGGTAGACCACCAGATAGTGCAGATCATTAAACTGCCAGAAACTTCTTCCTTGCACATTATCCTAAACCCCATGCAATGTGTCATGGTATGCATATACAAAATCAAAATGAAAAACATGTGGGACATGCTGTCGCATAATAAAGGAAACAGAAGGCCTGGAAATCCACGCTTTGCAGAACAAAATTTATCAAATTTTCCATGAAGTCACATGTATGGTCATATATTAGAATCAGTAACAATCAAATCAACGTATCAAATATCACATGTTCTCACCCAACAAAGTATCACAGAATCGTACCATCATATTAATAGAACATAAATCATAGCTAAATAAAGCACATACCTTAAACGCATCTAAACAAAATTATATTATACGTTAACAAATCATACTTAGCAGATATCACATCAGATACATATAGTGATAACAAATTTCTTATTATCAGGTCCTCAGATATCAAGTTATATAGCCTAATTCAGATCATACGGACCCTACAGAAGGCCTACGTTCTATTTGAATAACATTTACGACCCTAAGGAAAAATTCAAATTTTTTGCCCATGCACTGTGTAGATTTACACGCCCCAGATAGCTAGCTCATGTGGCCCACACCGCCTGGCACACACCTGGGTGGATCAAGTCAGTGACTCATCACGGCCTGGCACACGCTAGTGTGGCTCAAGTTAGTAGCTCACACGAACTCGACACACGCCAGTGTGGCCCAAGCACAAAACAATCTCGAGCACAGTCTGGCACACAACCGTGTCACACGACTATGCCACACACCCATGTGACCCAAGTCAATGCCTCACACGGTCTACCACATGGCTAGGTACATGACCGTGTGACTTCGATGGTAAGGTTTTCTAACTTTCACTGTTCGTAGACATTAGGGTTTTCGTTACACATCTGATATGGTTACGATTTTGATGTCGAAGCAACACCAATGATACCAGAACCTAAAATCGATAGTCAATTGCCCAAAAAATGATTAATTTGGAATCAAATCGCTAAAACTAGCATCTCAAAACCGAAATTACGTCGAAAAAATTTACACACAAAACCTCAAATCAAAACTTACCAGCAACCGAATTGAACCAAGAAGGAAAATTCAGAACCCGTACATAATTAATTTAATGTAAGATAGTAAAAGGAAAGGTAATTTGAAGAGAATAAATCAAAATAAAAAGGAAGGAAGTAGCGAAGACAATGGCAGAAATAAAATGGAAAACAACATGAATAGCAAAGGAAGTTTTTGCAAAAGTTTAATTAACTAAAATAAATTAAAACTACGTCACAAGGCAATTCAAAAAAAAATTCCTTATTGCTTACGCAGAGATTCAAACACAAGACCAAAGGGTGTACACTAGCTTAACCATTAAACCACTAGGATCATCATTATCATTAATTGATCGAAAATAACTTATAAACCAAATGTCATAAGATAGAGGTTAAATCAAAAAAGAAAAAAAATCAAGAGAAGGGATTTGAACCTAGAACCTCACACATACAGACACAACACTTAGCCACTGAACAAAATCAATTCACTTTACAAAATTTTTAGAATCTTAACTCAAAATTGAGAGATAACCACTCTTGATTTCATTAACTCATTTTCTTCTAACCCAGCTTTTTGGATGTTATAGGTTTAATTGCTTAAAACTACTTGTTAGAATGCCGAAAAAGTATTAATTGGGTTGAATTATTATTTAGATCAAGAAATGCCAAATTTGGATTTAAGTCGAGGAAAAGTTAAAGTTTCGGACTAGTTGTCGACTTTGTTTTAGTAAATGTTTCAATCAAGGTAAGTTCATATAAGGATTGAAATAATTATTTTCTATTTTCAATGAATGTAAATACATATTTATGTTATGTTTAAATTAAATTGATAAAGGCGTGATAAATTATTATTATGAATCAAATAGAGAAATTAATCAAAGTAATGTATATGTGAACAATTACTAATGTGATTGGTGAAATTGCATTTGGTGGTCAGGAATTATAGATTGTATCATTAAATGTTTACTTTGATTAAGGTAGTTCATAGTGTTTTGATTTGTAAATGTAAATATCTTGTCATTATATCATTTTTTGTTCGTTAGTTGAATATATGTTTGAGAAATTTCATTTGTTATTATTGGATATCGATTATTACAAATGAGCACATATGAGAATGAATAGTTGATGATAGCAATTTTTTGTGATTTCACACTATTGATATGAATGTATTGGAGTTATTGTAAATTTATGAAAATGATGAAGTGCTTCCGGATGATGAATGTGTATAAAAGTAATGAAATTAATGCCCGGTTGAACGTAGTAAACGCTTAGGATACGATTGGCATGCCAATAGGGTTAGAATGCGCACTTGTACGGGATTGAAATTCGGTGCCTTTGTTTGCACTTTAGTGCCTCTGTTTGGACTTTGATGCCTCTGTTACACTTCAGTGTCTATGTTTGCACTTCAGTGCCACTAATTGCACAATCCTGCCTTTATTAGCACTTTGATTTATCTGTTATGCATTTACGATGCTTCTGGTGTGGTGTAGTTACCAGACTATCCGAATCAAATTTCTAATTCATCAGGCTATGACATAATTGAATTACAATCTATTTATGTGCTTACATATTATGGCATATTTATAGTATTGGTAAGTGAAAGATATTATAATGAGTTTCTTAGTTACATGTATGGATTTTTACTTTGAGTAAATGTGATTTATGGTATGAATAAATCCTTTGAGATGGAGCTTGTTCTGATGTATTGAATTGAAAAGGTAACATTTGAATTATGTGGATGAATGATATATATAGTGAAATTCTTTTCATGATATGAACAGTTAATTAAAGCTTTACTGAGTATATGACTATATGAAATGATCTATGATTTAAAGTAAAGATATGAATATATGATAAGTATAGTTAAAAGAAAAGAAAGGTATATGGTAGTAATATGATAGATGAACGGTGAAATTGAAATTCTTGATATGTTATAGGCCTTGATTGAGTTTGATTTTTATGTACATTGCTTCACCAACTAACCTTGTGAGGTATGGTGTATAGGAAAAGAAAATTTGTTTTATGCCTAAATGTAATTACTCATGATTGATTAATTTAATGCAATTGGTAAGTTTAAGTTCCTTTATACGATCTTACTAAGCACTAGTTGCTTATATAGTTGTTTTCTTTGTTTTGTAGATCATCAGAAAGCTCGAACAGTTGGGATTTTCATCGGAGCACGATAACACTATCCATCGATCCACTTTGGTAGCTTTTGGATATATTAACTTATGATTATAAATGGAAAGTATAGGGTTGTATGTCTATTTGGTATGTCTTGGATTGTGCCAAGCAAGGGTGTGCATTAATGCTTTTGATGATGGATTGCATATGAAGTGTATTTATATGATGTTAATGGTTGTGCATGACCTTTTGAAATTAGGAAGGAAATGGTTGATTGATATGTTTTTGGATGTGGATATTCGGTATATTTGAAGTATGTTAAATGATTGAACTTATGATGTTAAATCGGTTTAGGTTAGGTGTTTGAAATGTGGTGCCTTTGAATGGTATATTGGTTAGAACTTATAGGATGATTGAATTAGTATGTTTTGTATGTGTTTAAGGTGTGTTTTGTTCATATGGGTGTGCATGGGAAAGGTGTGTTTTGGTATGCAAGTATAGGTTTTGAAATGGCTTGTTTTAGGTGTTAAATTTGGAGCACACAGACTGGGAAACAAGCTATCACACGGCCGTGTGCCACACACGGTGACCTCACATGGTTGTGTGTCATTTATATTGTAAGTTCAGGTTTCACATGGTCTGAGACACGGCCTATGACATGGCTGTGTGTCTCAAAATAGTTTGTCACATGGTTTAGCACACGACCTGCGACACGGACATGTGGCCCTATTTCGATTACACACATGGGCTGGGACAAGGCCGTGTGACCCTTGATTTTCTAATTTTTCTAGTTTTTCATAAAACTTTTTGATTTATTCAAAATGATCCCTGAACATTTTTAATTTTTCAGGGCCTCGAAAGCTCAATTTAAGGCCCAAATGTGTATGTTTGCTATAATCGAAATGACTAATTGAAAATTTAGGCTTAAGTTGAACTATAGTTCTGTTTTGTACAGTAACGCTCCGTAACTTTAATCCGTCGATGGAGACAGGTTAGGGGTGTTGCACCATGTAAAACACTCCTAATAGAAATGTGTTTTTCTTATTAAAAAATTATGATTAAGTTACAATTTGTTCGATTGAGACTCTTTTTATTTTATCTATAAAGAAAGACTAAGGGCAAGATCAAATACACATCACTTTAGCATTGATATTCTGTCAAAATATAGTCAAGTTATTTTCCTAAAATAAATTATATATTTTGATAAGAATTCATCTTTAGTTTCTAATCCTTACAAGTTCACATGTAGTTTCCATCATTTACGAATACAATCCACACAGTAGCAAATAGAGTTCAAGATTAGTGAAGAACATCGAGTGGTTGAAAGTAGGGAACAACCAAATCCACCTAATTCGAAAACTTGGGTACAATTCAAGTAAAAAGATTTATTGCTATATATATCAAAACGGTTCTGTCACATCCCGAAAATTAGGTTAGTAGAATCGGGTCAATAAACCGAGAGTTGAGTCAAGCATCAAAAATTAGGGACGTAAGTGGGTAATTAAATAATTAAAGTTACATATTCAGGTTTTTATTTTATTAACTAACTTAAAAAAATTAATTTTGAGTTCTAATTTGAAAAAAAAAATGGATTCTAATTGAGTTAGGACCTAATTGGAAAATAGGAGAATCTAGAACTAACCAAAAGGGCAAATTGCCCAATTTTTGAAAATTGGTCTTCTACTTGGAGTCATTCACGTCTTCTCCTTCCTTTTAAAACCCAAAATCATTCAAAAATTTCCTAAAACCTAAAATAAGAGAATTTCTTCAAAACTGATTCATTCATTCAGATTAATTAACTTTCTAAGCACCAAAATAATTCCAAATTTCAAACGAAAATCGCGTTTTATTCCCCAAATTTGTGATTGTTCTTCTTGAGTTTAAATCTTAAACTAGAGTTTTAGATCATTGTTTTCAACAAATTAAGGTAATATTTTGACTTTTTAGGATTAAATGGAGTGTTTTTAATTCAAATCGAGTTTTAAACGATTATATTTAGATTTGATGTTTTTAAAGTATGTTTAGATTCAAAAATGGAAAATCTCATAATCTTGACTAACCTTATGTTTTCAAAGTAATTTTTGACTCATTCAAACCTAATTGGAAGGTATTTTTCATCATTTGATAGTTCTTAACCAAATTTTTATGAATCAAAATTTTCCTCTTTTACATGTTCTTGAAAGCTTGAATTTTTTGGAAATTTTAGAACCATAGATTTAGGTGAAATTAATGGTTTATATATGAAATTATACGTCATTTAGGATGTTTGAAATTGAAATATAGGATTAGAAACAATATTAATGAAATATCCTGAATTAGGGCTTAATCGGAATAGTGGTTTCATGACCACAAATCCGAGATAGAAATAATTATTTTATAATTATTTTGATAATTATGATATGATTGTATAATTGTGTGAAAATTTTGTGATGAAATTCTATGCCTAAAGTGCTTAAATTAAAAGTAGGGACTAAATCGAATAAGTTGCAAAATTTGCATTCTAGAAGTTTTTAGTATGAAATTGCATTGAAATATTAATTAGGAGGTCTTCAATAGCAATTTAACCAATTTTAAGTTCATGGACAAAATTAGGACATGGAAGGAATTTTGAAAGTTTAGTAAGGAGGGGCATTTTGGTCATTTGGATATTAAATGAAATAAAATGGGAAAAATAACACAAAATTGGTCATCATCCTCCTTAGTTGCTGCCGAATTCTCCCTCTCTCCATAGCTAGGGTTTCTTCAACTTTCAAGCTCCATAGTAAGTGATTCCAAGCCCCGTTTTTAATGTTTTTTACGTTTTTGGAACCCTGGAAGCTTGATTAAGCTTATGCTAGCAATAATTCAACCTAAGGTTTATATTTGGAAAAATACCCATAGGTGAAATTTGTGTATTTTGATGTTTTATGATAGAATATGGGGTTTTAAATTATGTTAGACAACTTGTGCTACTCGGTTTTGAGTGAAAACGAGTAAAAGGGCTTAATCGGCAAAAATACCTAATAGTCACAAGTATATGTTAGAGTGAGAATTTGATGTTGCCATAGAAGGGGAAAAGTGATCAGCATGTTATAAAACATAAGAATAAGGAATAAAGTTTAACTCCCGAGCCTAGGGGAAAAAGTGTAATTATGTAAAAGTTTAGGGGCAAAAGTGTAATTTTTTCAAAGTTCGTATTAAATGCTGTTTTGATGAATGTATGTATTAAATAAGATTAATTTGGTATTATAGATCAAGAGAAACGAGATTCAAGTCGCGATCGAGGAAAAGAAAAGATTGTGGACTAAATTGCAAAATCTTTATATTTTGGTACCAAGGTAAGTTCATGTGTAAATAATGTAGATTAATTGTTATTTTTAAGTTATTGATGTTAATTATATGATATGCTGATTTTTAATCGTGAAATATTATGCTTTGTGGTTAATGTTGAGTAATATGCAAATTATGTTTACTACTTGATAAATATGAATTGCTACCGAGTATCGGTTCCGATATTCCATGAAAGACGGCAAATGTGAGATCGAGGGAAAAAGACCGTTTGAACCTTAGGAATAGATTAGGATACAAGTGACATGTCACTAGGATGGTTGAGCATCCGAGCTCGTTGAGTTGAGTCCGAGTTCACTTATGGATGCAAATGTCCGAACTCGTTGAGTTGAGTCCGAGTTCGTGAGATGTAACTAGGCATCCGAACTCGTCGAGTTGAGTCCGAGTTCATTTATGGATGCGAACGCCCGAGCTCATTGAGTTGATTCCGAGTTCACTTAGGGGCGGGTTACATGATTTCTTGATTACATATGTGGCACTTATGTGCAAATTATCCATGTATCCGAGTTATATTCCGATGTCTTCAACGGATGAAATTTCTAGTTTAATGGAAGAGCACTTAAGATATAAGTGACGTTTTGGGTAAGTGTTATGAAATGGACACTTTGGACAGGTCTGTTCTTAACCCTCGGGTTGGAAATAGATACATCAACGATAAGATCGTAAAATGATGAATGATATTTAGAAATGTGATAAATGTTTTGGTGATACCAGGTTAAGGTTGTTTGGTATGATTGTATTGCTATGTTACTTGTTATTTGCATATGAACTTACTAAGCATTTATGCTTACTCTTTCCTTTTCATTCACTGTAGTCTTGAACAAGCCGGCTCAGGAATCGGGACAGGTCGAAAGTTCGATCACACTATCCAAAGGACTTTTATCTTGGTAAATGGCTTGTACAACTACTTAAGTATGGCATGTATAGCAATATACCTATTTTGTGTAAATAATTTTATGATATGGCTATGTTTGGTTGAGAAAATGTTTGATATTGATAAGTCATGGTGATGGCTAATTTAGATCATGTTTGATATTATGGAAGTTTAATAGGTTATCTAGTTCATAAAAATTCATGGAAAGATAAAACTTGCTTTAAAACAGAATATTGCTGCAGCAATGACATGAATTTGAAAAATCATTAAAAATAGTATAAATGGAACTAAATGATTAGTAAGTTATGAAATTAAATCTTAATTAGTCTATTTTCAAGTGCATTGAATAAAATAGGCATATAAATTATATTTTATGAGATATTTAAACTTTTGTGAAACAGGGCCAGAGTGATTTCTGAATCCCCTGTTCTGACTTTAAAAATTCATAAAAAATTTTAAAAAAATAATTAGAAGTTTTTATTCATATTTAATTGAGTCTAGTTTTAATAGAAACAAACCTCATAGTCATTGAAATTCTGTATAGAGATATATCTGAATCGTAATACACAGAGGTCAGAGCAGTCGAACCCTGAAACAGGGGAGACTTTAATTAATAAACTATACTAATTGGCCCAACCAAAAATTATAGAAAAAAATTAGTAAATAGATATATGAGTCTAGATTCAGGGAAAATTTACGGATCTTGATTTCGAGTTTCATAACTCGAGATATGATTTTTCTTGTAACTGTGACGCGGGTAGCTAGAAAGCTGTGAATGTAGAAACAAATGATTTGAAGTTCTTAATCTGATAAATTATGTTCGGTAAACCCTCAAGCTCGACTCCGGCGATGGTCTCGGGCGTGGGGGCGTTACATTTAGTGGTATCAGAGCAGGTTTAGTCAGTTCTCGGACTACGTGTTGTATGTACGGATTTTTGATATACATGCCATATGTTTGAATTGTGATAGTGTGACAATTTCTGACCTTTTTAAATGATTTTTATATAGTAAATGGATCCCGATCCAGCTGTGGTAGATGAAGTAGAGAGTAATGCGCCAGCTCCGGCTGAAGGGGCAGTGCCGACTGAAAACCCACCTCCTACTGTTAGTCAAAGGGATCGGGAAGCCTTTCTCTAAATGATGAGTGAATGGTACACTGAGTTCGTTCGTACGAACCCAAATGTACGACCTCCCCCGCCTCCCCCAATTCCTCAACCTATGCCTCCGATGCCTCAAGGAGTGGATATGATAAAATTTCACAGAACCCCCGTTGATAGAATTCGTAAACAATGGGCCAAAAAATTTAGAGCAAATATTGATGATGATGCAGAGAAAGCAGAGTTCTGGCTTGAAAATTCTATCCGGGTATTTGATGAATTATCTTGTACACCTGAAGAATGTTTGAAATTTGCTACATCTTTGTTGAGAGATTCAGCCTATAATTGGTGGAAGACTTTGATTTCGGTGGTACCGAAAGAGAGGGTAACCTGAGAATTCTTTCAAGAAGAGTTTCGGAAGAAATATATTAGTGAAAGATTTATTGATCAGAAATGTAAAGAGTTTCTTGAGTTGAAGCAAGGTAATATGACAGTCTCAAAATATGAAAGAGAGTTTGTTCAATTGAGTAAGTATGCCAGGGAATATGTTCCTACAGAAGCCAAGATGTACCGACGATTTGAAGACGGGCTCAACGAAGACATTAAGGTATTTGTCGGGATCCTTGAACTGAAAGAAATGGTAGTACTGGTTGATCGAGCTTGCAAGGCTGAAGAACTACTTAAAGAGAAGAGAAAGGTAGAGGCTGAGACACGAATTAGAAGAAAAGGCCAATGAGTAAGGCACCTTTACAGCAACCTGGAAAGTCAAGAAATATGAATCCTCGTTCCCAAGTTTCAGCTGGGCAATCATATAGAATTTTTAAGAAGTAGAATGTGGGTCCTAAATCTCAAAATACTTCTACAGCCAGTGTAGGGAACTCGAGATTTGTTAAACCTGAGTGCCAACGGTGTGGTAGAAATCATTTTTCTCCGTGCAGAGCAAATGAATGCTTTCGATGTGGTTCTCCGGATCATTTTATTAGAGACTGCCCAGAGAGAGCTGAGAAAGAAAAAATTCAGAGTGTAAAAGCTAGTGGTGCAAACTCGAGGGGAAAGTATCCAAGAAAAGTTGGAAGTGAAACAAGTAGTAAGAATGTAGCCAGAGATGCAGCAGTTAGATCTAAAGGAAGAGCTCCGGCTAGAACTTATGCTATTAAAGCGCGTAAAGATACTTCCTCACCCGATGTGATTACCGGTACATTTTCTCTTTATGATATTAATGTTATTGCTTTGATTGATCCTGGTTCTACTCATTCATATGTATGCATGAAACTAGTGTCTAGTATGAATATACCTGTTGAGAACACAGAATTTATGATTAGAGTGTCGAACCCGCTAGGCAAATGCGTGATAGTTGATAAAGTAAGCAAGAAATGCCCTTTAATGATTCGGGGTCATTACTTTCCGGCCGACTTGATGTTGTTGTCCTTTGATGAATTTGATGTTATTTTGGGTATGGATTGGTTGACATTGCATGATGCTATAGTAAATTGCAAAGAAAAGATTATAGAATTAAAGTGTGAAAACGGTGAAACTCTGCGGGTTGAATCAGATAAATCAGAGGCATTGTCTAGTGTGATTTCTTCGATGTCGGCTCAGAGATATTTGAGAAAGAGTTATGAAGCTTATTTGGCGTATGTAATTAATACAAAAGAAGTTGAAAATAAAGTTGAATCAGTGTTGGTTGTGTGTGAATTTGCAGATGTATTTCCAGAAGAATTGTCGGGTTTGCCTCCAGTCAGAGAAGTAGAATTTGGTATTGATTTGATACCAGGAACAGCTCCGATCTCGATTGCTCCATATAGAATGGCACCAACAGAGTTGAAAGAATTAAAGTCGCAGTTGCAAGAGTTGACTGATAAAGGCTTTGTGAGACCGAGTTTTTCACCTTGGGGTGCTCCCGTGTTATTTGTGAAAAAGAAGGATGGTTCTATGAGAATATGTGTTGATTATTGGCAGTTAAACAAGGTGACAATCAAAAACAAGTATCCATTGCCGAGAATTGATGATTTGTTTGATCAGCTAAAAGGAGCGACATGGTTTTCAAAGATTGACTTGAGATCTGTGTATTATCAGCTGCGAGTAAAAGAGTCAGATGTGCCTAAAACTGCTTTTAGAACAAGGTACGGTCATTATGAATTTTTAGTTATGCCATTCGGGTTGACAAATGCTCCTGCTGTGTTTATGGATTTAATGAATCACATATTTCGGTCATACTTGGACAAATTTGTTGTGGTGTTTATAGATGATTTTTTAATTTATTCAAAAGATGAGACAGAGCATGCTGAGCATTTGAGGATAGTTTTGCAAACTTTGAGAGATAAACAGCTGTATGCTAAGTTTAGTAAAAGTGAATTTTGGCTCCGGGAAGTTGGATTTTTGGGTCATATTGTTTCAGGTGATGGTATACGGGTTGATCCTAGTAAAATTTCAGCCATTGTTGATTGGAAACCACCGAAAAACGTAACTGAAGTTAGAAGTTTCTTGGGGCTAGCTGGGTATTATCGGCGGTTTGTAAATGGATTTTCTATAATTGATGCTCCTATGACCAGACTACTCCGAAAAGATGTTAAATTTGAATGGACGGAAGAATGTCAACAGGGTTTCGAAGAATTAAAAAAGTTATTAACTGAAGCACCAGTGTTGATACAACCCGAATCAGGTAAAGAATTTGTAGTGTATAGTGATGCTTCTCTAAATGGTTTGGGTTGTCTCCTCATGCAAGAAGGAAAAGTGGTGGCTTATGCTTCGAGATAGTTAAAACCTCATGAGAGGAATTATCCTACTCACGATTTGGAATTGGCTGCGGTGATATTTGCTTTGAAGATTTGGCGACATTATTTGTATGGTGAAAAGTACCAAGTATATACCTATCACAAAAGTCTTAAATACTTGATGTCACAAAAAGACTTGAATTTGAGACAGCGAAGATGGTTGGAGTTTTTGAAAGATTATGAGCTTGTTATTGATTATCATCGGGGAAAAGCGAATGTGGTTGCCGATGCTTTAAGCAGAAAATTGTTGTTTGCTTTGAGAGTTATGAACACTCAGTTGAAAATTTCAGATGACGGTTCGATTCTTGCAGAGTTAAGAGCAAGACCGATGTTTTTACAAGAGATTTCTGAAGCTCAGAAAAATGATCAAGATTTGCTAGCCAAAAGAAAATAGTGTGAAGCTGATACGGGGTCAGATTTTAGAATCGGTTCTGATGGTTGTTTAATATTTAAAAATTAGATTTTTGTACCGAAAAATGATGAGTTGATTCAAAAGATTTTGCATGAAGCACATAATGGTTGTTTAGCGGTTCATTCGGGCAGTACGAAGATGTATAATGACTTGAAGAAAATGTACTGGTGGAGTGGAATGAAAAGAGATATTTCCGAGTTTGTATCAAAGTGCTTAGTTTGTCAACAAGTGAAAGCTGAACACCAAGTACCTTCGGGATTACTCCAGCCTATTATGGTTCCTGAATGGAAATGGGATCGGATTACTATGGATTTTATATTAGGGTTGCCGTTAACTCCAGGGAAGAAAAATGCCATCTGGGCAATAGTTGACAGACTGACTAAATCGGCTCATTTTATTCCGGTACGTACAGATTATTCTCTTAATAAGTTGGCTGAATTGTATATCCGAGAGATTGTTAGACTTCATGGGATACCTTTGTCAATCATTTCAGATAAAGATCCGAGGTTTACCTCACGGTTTTGGCAAAAGTTGCAAGAAGCATTAGGTACAAAGTTAAATTTCAGCACTTCCTTTCATCCACAAACTGATGGACAATCAGAGAGAGTAATTCAAATTCTTGAAGACATGCTCATATGTTGTGTATTGGAATTTCAAGGTAGTTGGGAAAAGTATTTACCGTTGGTAGAATTTGCTTATAATAATAGTTATCAGACAAGTTTGAAGATGGCACCTTATGAAGCATTATATGGTCGTAAATGTCGGACGCCATTGTATTGGACTGAACTCAAGGAAAATCAGATTTATGGAGTTGATTTAATAAAAGAAACCGAAGAAAAGGTGAAAGTGATTCGAGATTGTTTGAAAGCTGCTTCAGATAGACAAAAATCTTTTGCGGATTTGAAACAAAAAGAAATGGAGTTTCAAGTTGGTGATAAGGTATTTTTAAAAGTGTCTTCATGGAAGAAAGTCCTTAGATTTGGATGAAAGGGCAAGTTAAGTCCGCGTTTTATTGGACCGTATGAAATAATTGACAAAGTTGGACCGGTAGCATATCGGCTAGCGTTACCAACTGAATTAGAGAAGATTCATGATGTGTTTCACGTATCTATGTTACGTCGGTATCGTTCGGATCCTTCACATATAATTTCACCGACAAAAATTGAACTACGACCGGATATGACTTATGAAGAAGAACCGATTAAGATTTTAGCTCAAGAAGTCAAACAACTAAGAAATAAAAATGTTGCACTTGTGAAAGTGTTGTGCCAAAAGCATGGGGTAGAAGAGACTACAAGGGAACCTGAAGAAACTGTGAGAAACCAATACCCACACCTGCTTACCGGTAAGATTTTCGAGGACGAAAATCCTTAAAAGGGGGGAGAGTTGTAATATCCTGAATTAGGGCTTAATCGGAATAGTGGTTTCGTGACCACAAATCCGAGATAGAAATAATTATTTTATAATTATTTTTATAATTATGATATGATTGCATGATTGTGTGAAAATTTCGTGATGAAATTCTATGCCTAAAGTGCTTAAATTAAAAGTAGGGACTAAATCGAATAAGTTGCAAAATTTGCATTCTAGAAGTTTTTAGTATGAAATTGCATTGAAATATTAATTAGGTGGTCTTAAATAGAAATTTAACAATTTTAAGTTCATGGACAAAATTAGGACATGGAAGGAATTTTGAAAGTTTAATAAGGAGGGGCATTTTGGTCATTTGGATATTAAATGAAATAAAATGGGAAAAATAACACAAAATTGGTCATCATCCTCCTTAGTTGCTGCCGAATTCTCCCTCTCTCCATAGCTAGGGTTTCTTCAACTTTCAAGCTCCATAGTAAGTGATTCCAAGTCCCGTTTTTAATGTTCTTTACGTTTTTGGAACCCCGGAAGCTCGATTAAGCTTATGCTAGCAATAATTCAACCTAGGGTTTATATTTGGAAAAATACCCATAGGTAAAATTTGTGTATTTTGATGTTTTATGATAGAATATAGAGTTTTAAATTATGTTAGACAACTTGTGCTACTCGGTTTTGAGTGAAAACGAGTAAAAGGGCTTAATCGGCAAAAATACCTAATAGTCACAAGTATATGTTAGAGTGAGAATTTGATGTTGCCATAGAAGGGAAAAGTGATCAGCATGTTATAAAACATAAGAATAAGGAATAAAGTTTAACTCCCGAGCCTAGGGGAAAAAGTGTAATTATGCAAAAGTTTAGGGGCAAAAGTGTAATTTTTTCAAAGTTCATATTAAATGTTGTTTTGATGAATGTATGTATTAAATAAGATTAATTTGGTATTATAGATCAAGATAAACGAGATTCAAGTCGCGATCGAGGAAAAGAAAAGATTGTGGACTAAATTGCAAAATCTTTATATTTTGGTACCAAGGTAAGTTCATATGAAAATAATGTAGCATAATTGTTATTTTTAAGTTATTGATGTTAGTTATATGATATGCTGATTTTTAATCGTGAAATATTATGCTTTGTGGTTAATGTTGAGTAATATGCAAATTATGTTTACAACTTGATAAATATGAATTGCTACCGAGTATTGGTTCCGATATTCCATGGAAGACGGTAAATGTGAGATCGAGGGAAAAAGCCCGTTTGAACCTTAGGAATAGATTAGGATACAAGTGACATGTCACTAGGATGGTTGAGCATCCGAGCTCGTTGAGTTGAGTCCGAGTTCACTTATGGATGCAAATGTCCGAACTCGTTGAGTTGAGTCCGAGTTCGTGACATGTAACTAGGCATCCGAACTCGTTGAGTTGAGTCCGAGTTCATTTATGGATGCGAACGCCCGAGCTCATTGAGTTGAGTCCGAGTTCACTTAGGGGCGGGTTACATGATTTCTTGATTACATATGTGGCACTTATGTGCAAATTATCCATGTATCCGAGTTATATTCTGATGTGTTCAACGTGTGAAATTTCTAGTTTAATGGAAGAGCACTTAAGATATAAGTGACGTTTTGGGTAAGTGTTGTGAAATGGACACTTTGGATAGGTATGTTCTTAACCCTCGGGTTGGAAATAGATACATCAACGATAAGATCGTAAGATGATGAATGATATTTAGAAATGTGATAAATGTTTTGGTGATACCAGGTTAAAGTTGTTTGGTATGATTGTATTGCTATGTTACTTGTTATTTGCATATGAACTTACTAAGCATTTATGCTTACTCTTTCCTTTTCATTCACTGTAGTCCTGAACAAGCCGGCTCAAGAATCGGGACAGGTCAAAAGTTCGATCACACTATCCAAAGGACTTTTATCTTGGTAAATGGCTTGTACAACTACTTAAGTATGGCATGTATAGCAATATACCTATTTTGTGTAAATAATTTTATGATATGGCCATGTTTGGTTCAAAAAATATTTGATATTGATAAGTCATGGTGATGGCTAATTTAGATCATGTTTGATATTATGGAAGTTTAATAGGTTATCTAGTTCATAAAAATTCATGGAAAGATGAAACTTGCTTTAAAATAGAATATTGCTGCAGCAATGACATGAATTTGAAAAATCATTAAAAATAGTATAAATGGAACTAAATGACGAGTAAGTTATGAAATTGAATCTTAATTAGTCTATTTTCATGTGGATTGAATAAAATAGGCATATAAATTATATTTTATGAGATATTTAAACTTTTGTGAAATAGGGCCAGAGTGATTTCTGAATCCCCTGTTCTGACTTTAAAAATTCATAAAAAATTTTAAAAAAATAATTAGAAGTTTTTATTCATATTTAATTGAGTCTAGTTTTAATAGAAACAAACCTCATAGTCATTGAAATTTTGTATAGAGATATATCTGAATCGTAATACACAGAGGTCAGAGCAGTCGAACCCTGAAACAGGGGAGACTTTAATTAATAAACTGTACTAATTGGCCCAACCAAAAATTATAGAAAAAAATTAGTAAATATATATGAGTCTAGATTCAGGGAAATTTTACGGATCTTGATTTCGAGTTTCATAACTCAAGATATGATTTTTCTTGTAACTGTGACGCGGGTAGCTAGAAAGCTGTGAATGTAGAAACAAATGATTTGAAGCTCTTAATCTGATAAATTATGTTCGGTAACCCCTCAAGCGGCGTTATATTTAGTGGTATCAGAGCAGGTTTAGTCGGTTCTCGGACTACGTGTTGTATGTACGGATTTTTGCTATACATGCCATATGTATGAATTGTGATAGTGTGACGATTTCTGACCTTTTTAAATGATTTTTATATAGTAAATGGACCCCGATCCAGCTGTGGCAGATGAAGTAGAGAGTAATGCGCCAGCTCCGGCTGAAGGGGCAGCACCGACTGAAACCCACCTCCTACTATTAGTCAGGGAGGAGGAGAAAGGGATTGGGAAGCCTTTCTCCAAATGATGAGTGCATGGTACACTGAGTTCGTTCGTACGAACCCAAATGTACGACCTCCCCCACCGCCCCCAATTCCTCAACCTATGCCTCCGATGCCTCAAGGAGTGGATATGATAAAATTTCACAAAACCCCCATTGATAGAATTTGTAAACAAGGGGCAGAAGAATTTAGAGCAAATATTGATGATGATGCAGAGAAAGCAGAGTTCTGGCTTGAAAATTCTATCCAGGTATTTGATGAATTATCTTGTACACCTGAAGAATGTTTGAAATTTGCTACATCTTTGTTGAGAGATTCAGTCTATAATTGGTGGAAGACTTTGATTTCGGTGGTACCGAAAGAGAGGGTAACCTGGGAATTCTTTCAAGAAGAGTTTCAGAAGAAATATATTAGTGAAAGATTTATTGATCAGAAATGTAAAGAGTTTATTGAGTTGAAGCAAGGTAATATGACAGTCTCAGAATATGAAAGAGAGTTTGTTCAATTGAGTAAGTATGCCAGGGAATATGTTCCTACAGAATCCAAGATGTGCCGACGATTTGAAGACGGGCTTAACGAAGACATTAAGGTATTTGTCGGGATCCTTGAACTAAAAGAAATGGTAGTACTGGTTGATCGAGCTTGCAAGGCTGAAGAACTACTTAAAGAGAAGAGAAAGGTAGAGGCTGAGACACGAATTGGAAGAAAAGGCCAATGAGTAAGGTTTCTTCACAGCAACCCGGAAAGTCAAGAAATATGAATCCTCGTTCCCAAGTTTCAGCTAGGCAATCATATAGAAATTTTAAGAAGCAGAATGTGGGTCCTAAATCTCAGAATACTTCTACAGCCAGTGTAGGGAACTCAAGATTTGTTAAACCTGAGTGCCAGCGGTGTGGTAGAAATCATTTTGGTCCGTGCAGAGCAAATGAATGCTTTCGATGTGGTTCTCCGGATCATTTTATTAGAGACTGCCCAGAGAGAGCTGAGAAAGAAAAAATTCAGAGTGTAAAAGCTAGTGGTGCAAACTCGAGGGGAAAATATCCGAGAAAAGTTGGAACTGAAACAAGCAGTAAGAATGTAGCCAGAGATGCAGCAGTTAGATCTGAAGGAAGAGCTCCGGCTAGAACTTATGCTATTAAAGCGCGTGAAGAGGCTTCCTCACCCGATGTGATTACCGGTACATTTTCTCTTTATGATATTAATGTTATTGCTTTGATTGATCCTGGTTCTACTCATTCATATGTATGCATGAAACTAGTGTTTAGTATGAATATACCTATTGAGTACACAGAATTTATGATTAGAGTGTCGAACCCGCTAGGCAAATGCGTGATAGTTGATAAAGTAAGCAAGAAATGCCCTTTAATGATTCAGGGTCATTACTTTCCAGCCGACTTGATGTTGTTGTCATTTGATGAATTTGATGTTATTTTGGGTATGGATTGGTTGACATTGCATGATGCTATAGTAAATTGCAAAGAAAAGATTATAGAATTAAAGTGTGAAAATGGTGAAACTCTGCGGGTTGAATCAGATAAATTAGAGGCATTGTCTAGTATGATTTCTTCGATGTCGGCTCAGAGATATTTGAGAAAGGGTTATGAAGTTTATTTGGCATATGTAATTAATACAAAAGAAGTTGAAAAGAAAGTTGAATCAGTGTCGGTTGTGTGTGAATTTGCGGATGTATTTCCAGAAGAATTGTCGGGTTTGCCTCCAGTCAGAGAAGTAGAATTTGGTATTGATTTGATACCGGGAACAGCTCCGATCTCGATTGCTCCATATAGAATGGCACCAACAGAGTTGAAAGAATTAAAGTTGCAGTTGCAAGAGTTGACTGATAAAGGCTTTGTAAGACCGAGTTTTTAACCTTAGGGTGCTCCCGTGTTATTTGTGAAAAAGAAGGATGGTTCTATGAGATTATGTATTGATTATCGGCAGTTAAACAAGGTGACAATCAAAAACAAGTATCCATTGCCGAGAATTGATGATTTGTTTGATCAGCTAAAAGGAGCGACATGGATTTCAAATATTGACTTGAGATTTGTGTATTATCAACTGTGAGTAAAAGAGTCAGATGCGCCTAAAACTGCTTTTAGAACAAGTTACGGTCATTATGAATTTTTAGTTATGCCATTCGGGTTGACAAATGCTCCTACTGTGTTTATGGATTTATTGAATCGCATATTTCGGCCATACTTGGACAAATTTGTTGTGGTGTTTATAGATGATTTTTTAATTTATTCAAAAGATGAGACAGAGCATGCTGAGCATTTGAGGATAGTTTTGCAAACTTTGAGAGATAAGCAGCTGTATGCTAAGTTTAGTAAAAGTGAATTTTGGCTCCGGGAAGTTGGATTTTTGGGTCATATTGTTTCAGGTGATGGTATACGGGTTGATCCTAGTAAAATTTCAGCCATTGTTGATTGGAAACCACCGAAAAACGTAACTGAAGTTAGAAGTTTCTTGGGGCTAGCTGGGTATTATCGGCGGTTTGTAAATGGATTTTCTATAATTGCTGCTCCTATGACTAGACTACTCTGAAAGGATGTTAAATTTGAATGGACGGAAGAATGTCAACAGAGTTTCGAAGAATTAAAAAAGTTATTAACTGAAGCACCAGTGTTGATACAACCCGAATCAGGTAAAGAATTTGTAGTGTAAAGTGATGCTTCTCTAAATGGTTTGGGGTGTCTCCTCATACAAGAAGGAAAAGTGGTGGCTTATGCTTCGAGACAGTTAAAACCTCATGAGAGGAATTATCCTACTCACGATTTGGAATTGGCTGCGGTGGTATTTGCTTTGAAGATTTGGCGACATTATTTGTATGGTGAAAAGTACCGTATATACCTATCACAAAAGTCTTAAATACTTTATGTCACAAAAAGACTTGAATTTGAGACAGCGAAGATGGTTGGAGTTATTGAAAGATTATGAGCTTGTTATTGATTATCATCTGGGAAAACCGAATGTGGTTGCCGATGCTTTAAGCAGAAAATTGTTGTTTGCTTTGAGAGTTATGAACACTCAGTTGAAAATTTCAAATGACGGTTCGATTCTTGCAGAGTTAAGAGCAAGACCGATGTTTTTACAAGAGATTTCTGAAGCTCAGAAAAATGATCAAGATTTGCTAGCCAAAAGAAAACAGTGTGAAGCTGATACGGGATCAGATTTTAGAATCGGTTCTGATGGTTGTTTGATATTTAAAAATCAGATTTTTGTACCGAAAAATGTTGAGTTGATTCAAAAGATTTTGCATGAAGCACATAATGGTTGTTTAGCGGTTCATCCAGGCAGTACGAAGATGTATAATGACTTGAAGAAAATGTACTGGTGGAGTGGAATGAAAAGAGATATTTCCGAGATTGTATCAAAGTGCTTAGTTTGTCAACAAGTGAAAGCTGAACACCAAGTACCTTCGGGATTACTCCAGCCTATTATGGTTCCTGAATGGAAATGGGATCGGATTACTATGGATTTTATATTAGGGTTGCCGTTAACTCCAGGGAAGAAAAATGCCATCTGGGCAATAGTTGACAGACTGACTAAATCGGCTCCTTTTATTCCGGTACGTACAGATTATTCTCTTAATAAGTTGGCTGAATTGTATATCCGAGAGATTGTTAGACTTCATGGGATACCTTTGTCAATCATTTCGGATAGAGATCCGAGGTTTACCTCACGGTTTTGGCAAAAGTTGCAAGAAGCATTAGGTACAAAGTTAAATTTCAGCACTTCCTTTCATCCACAAACTGATGGACAATCAGAGAGAGTAATTCAAATTCTTGAAGACATGCTCATATGTTGTGTATTGGAATTTCAAGGTAGTTGGGAAAAGTATTTACCGTTGGTAGAATTTGCTTATAATAATAGTTATCAGACAAGTTTGAAGATGGCACCTTATGAAGCATTATATGGTCGTAAATGTCGGACGCCATTGTATTGGACTGAACTCAAGGAAAATCAGATTTATGGAGTTGATTTAATAAAAGAAACCGAAGAAAAGGTGAAAGTGATTCGAGATTGTTTGAAAGCTGCTTCAGATAGACAAAAAACTTATGCGGATTTGAAACGAAAAGAAATGGAGTTTCAAGTTGGTGATAAGGTATTTTTAAAAGTGTCTCCATGGAAGAAAGTCCTTAGATTTGGATGAAAGGGCAAGTTAAGTCCGCGTTTTATTGGACCGTATGAAATAATTGAAAAAGTTGGACCGGTAGCATATCGGCTAGCGTTACCACCTGAATTAGAGAAGATTCATGATGTGTTTCACGTATCTATGTTACGTCGGTATCGTTCAAATCCTTCACATATAATTTCACTGACAGAAATTGAACTACGACCGGATATGACTTATGAAGAAGAACCGATTAAGATTTTAGCTCAAGAAGTCAAACAACTAAGAAATAAAAATGTTGCACTTGTGAAAGTGTTGTGCCAAAAGCATGGGGTAGAAGAGACTACATGGGAACCTGAAGAAACTATGAGAAACCAATACCCACACCTGTTTACCGGTAAGATTTTCGAGGACGAAAATCCTTAAAAGGGGGTGAGAGTTATAATATCCTAAATTAGGGCTTAATCGGAATAGTGGTTTTGTGACCACAAATCTGAGATAGAAATAATTATTTTATAATTATTTTGATGATTATGATATGATTGCATGATTGTGTGAAAATTTCGTGATGAAATTCTATGCCTAAAGTGCTTAAATTAAAAGTAGGGACTAAATCGAATAAGTTGCAAAATTTGCATTCTAGAAGTTTTTAGTATGAAATTGCATTGAAATATTAATTAGGAGGTCTTAAATAGCAATTTAAAAAATTTTAAGTTCATGGACAAAATTAGGACATGGAAGGAATTTTGAAAGTTTAGTAAGGAGGGGCATTTTGATCATTTGGATATTAAATGAAATAAAATGGGAAAAATAACACAAAATCGGTCATCATCCTCCTTAGTTGCTGCCGAATTCTCCCTCTCTCCATAGCTAGGGTTTCTTCAACTTTCAAGCTCCATAGTAAGTGATTCCAACCCCGTTTTTAATGTTCTTTACGTTTTTGGAACCCCGGAAGCTCGATTAAGCTTATGCTAGTAATAATTCAACCTAGGGTTTATATTTGGAAAAATACCCATAGGTGAAATTTGTGTATTTTGATGTTTTATGATAGAATATGGGGTTTTAAATTATGTTAGACAACTTGTGCTACTCGGTTTTGAGTGAAAACGAGTAAAAGGGCTTAATCGGCAAAAATACCTAATAGTCACAAGTATATGTTAGAGTGAGAATTTGATGTTGCCATAGAAGGGAAAAGTGATCAGCATGTTATAAAACATAAGAATAAGGAATAAAGTTTAACTCCCGAGCCTAGGGGAAAAAGTGTAATTATGCAAAAGTTTAGGGGCAAAAGTGTAATTTTTTTCAAGTTCATATTAAATGTTGTTTTGATGAATGTATGTATTAAATAAGATTAATTTGGTATTATAGATCAAGAGAAACGAGATTCAAGTCGCGATCGAGGAAAAGAAAAGATTGTGGACTAAATTGCAAAATCTTTATATTTTGGTACCAAGGTAAGTTCATGTGTAAATAATGTAGCATAATTGTTATTTTTAAGTTATTGATGTTAATTATATGATATGCTGATTTTTAATCTTGAAATATTATGCTTTGTGGTTAATGTTGAGTAATATGCAAATTATGTTTACTACTTGATAAATATGAATTGCTACCGAGTATCGGTTCCGATATTTCATGGAAGACGGCAAATGTGAGATCGAGGGGAAAAGTCCGTTTGAACCTTAGGAATAGATTAGGATACAAGTGACATGTCACTAGGATGGTTGAGCATCCGAGCTCGTTGAGTTGAGTCCGAGTTCACTTATGGATGCAAATGTCTGAACTCGTTGAGTTGAGTCCGAGTTCGTGAGATGTAACTAGGCATCCGAACTCGTTGAGTTGAGTTCGAGTTCATTTATGGATGCGAACGCCCGAGCTCATTGAGTTGAGTCCGAGTTCACTTAGGGGCGGGTTACATGATTTCTTGATTACATATGTGGCACTTATGTGCAAATTATCCATGTATCCGAGTTATATTCCGATGTGTTCAACGGGTGAAATTTCTAGTTTAATGGAAGAGCACTTAAGATATAAGTGATGTTTTGGGTATGTGTTGTGAAATGGACACTTTGGACAGGTATGTTCTTAACCCTCGGGTTGGAAATATATACATCAACGATAAGATCGTAAGATGATGAATGATATTTAGAAATGTGATAAATGTTTTGGTGATACCAGGTTAAGGTTGTTTGGTATGATTGTATTGCTATGTTACTTGTTATTTGCATATGAACTTACTAAGCATTTATGCTTACTCTTTCCTTTTCATTCACTGTAGTCTTGAACAAGCTGGCTCAGGAATCGGGACAGGTCGAAAGTTCGATCACACTATCCAAAGGACTTTTATCTTGGTAAATGGCTTGTACAACTACTTAAGTATGGCATGTATAGCAATATACCTATTTTGTGTAAATAATTTTATGATATGGCCATGTTTGGTTGAGAAAATGTTTGATATTGATAAGTCATGGTGATGGCTAATTTAGATCATGTTTGATATTATGGAAGTTTAATAGGTTATCTAGTTCATAAAAATTCATGGAAAGATGAAACTTGCTTTAAAACAGAATATTGCTGTAGCAATGACATGACTTTGAAAAATCACTAAAAATAGTATAAATGGAACTAAATGATGAGTAAGTTATGAAATTTAATCCTAATGAGTCTATTTTCATGTGGATTGAACAAAATAGGTATATAAATTATATTTTATGAGATATTTAAACTTTTGTGAAACAGGGCCAGAGTGATTTCTTAATCCCCTATTCTGGCTTTAAAAATTCATAATAAATTTTAAAAAAATAATTAGAAGTTTTTATTTATATTTGCAGATTCCTTATTGAGTCTAGTTTTAATAAAAACAAACCTCATAGTCATTTAAATTCTGTATAGAGATATATCTGAATCGTAATACACAGAGGTCAGAGCAGTCAAACCCTGAAACAGGGGAGACTTTAATTAATAAACTGTACTAATTTGCCGAACCAAAAATTATAGAAAAAATTAGTAAATATATATATGAGTCTAGATTCAAGGAAAATTTATGGATCTTGATTTCGAGTTTCGTAACTCGAGATATGATTTTTCTTGTAACTGTGACGCGGGTAGCTAGAGAGCTGTGAATGTAGAAACAAATGATTTGAAGTTCTTAATTTGATAAATTATGTTCGGTAACCCCTCAAGCTCGACTCCGGCGATGGTCTCGGGCGTGGGGGCGTTACAATTAAGATGTCGAAACTTCAATTTCGGTGAAACTAACTAGTTTTCAGTAGTAAGAAATGAGAGGTTTGAATCGTGTTTTCCTTGTTGTTTGGTTGTTTTTGATGAGTTTGGAATGTGTTTGTTATGTGTGTAAAGTGTCAGATCAATCGGGAGCTACAATGAGCAAGCCTAAAGGAAAGGAAAAGCTTGTTTAAGCTTTTGGCTAGTAAATGTAAGTGTAATTGGTGAATGTCCAGAGTCGCTATTGGTATGCGCAATTCATAGCATTAATCGAAAGCTTAGGAATAGCCTAAACCCCTATCCTAAGTTTAGGATGTAAGCCTTTCTTATACTTATTGCCTTGTTGAGAAATTATGCCTAATGTATGTCAAGTTGTGGATTGTGATGTTATTATGGGAGATAATGAGTGTGAATATTTGTATGTGATATTTGATAAACTTATTTTAATGCACACATTTGTGGTCAGACTTGTGATGGCTCAATGAGCATGGTTGTGATACTTAAAGTGTAATTAAATTTGGATCTGATAAGCATGCATTGTGTTCAAATTTGTGTTACAAGTGATGAATATGAACAAAGATTACGTGCATTAGAACAATAATTAAAAATGTGTAATTGTGGATATTTTGGCCTTGTGATCTCTTGAAATCGTTAGATATAGTTGGCATGCCATAGGATTGTGAGTAACTCACCTTTGTGTTTTGTGATTTGAGTGTTGAGGCCCCAAGACAGGTTGGAGAGATAAGGGAATGTTGAGCTAAGCTCCATTCATTGGGACATGTTGGTGTGCTGCAGAGTGTTTAGCTTTATGCTACACTTATGGGACATGTAGACTCTTTGAGCCATTGGTGTGATGGAGATTTGTTTATCCAATGTGTGGTGATAGAGTCCAGTTTATACGTTTCATAATCTTAAGCTATCAAATTATCATTATTTGAATTATATATTTATGAGATATGTTGTGTGTAAATGCATTTGAGTATATAAGCTAGACTTGTGAGATAATGAAGTATGAATATGTTATTTTGACTTGATCAAAGTATGGTTATGAATGTGTCTTATTATGCTCTTACTTAATTTATGATGTTGTGTATGCTTTGTGGTAATTCAGAACATTCACTGAGCTTATTTAAGCTCACACATTCTACATTAAACTCTTGCAGATAAGTAGCTCTTTCGGAGTCAGTGGAGCAGCTAAGGAAGTGACCTAAGCAAGGCTATACTTCGAGTAGGTGGTTTTGTAATGGCCTAAATTCAAGGTTATCAGAATAGTGGTTTCATAACCAAAAATCTAATTTAAAGAGAAATTTATTTTAATATTTTTGCATGAATATTGATATGATAGGAAAATCGTATGAAAATATCGATAGAAAAATTTTACCGATTTAGTGGTTATGAAAACAAGGTATTGAGACTTAGATCTCATAAAACTAAGTCAAAAATATTTTTATAAATATTTATGAAATGTTAGTAATATGGTATTAAAATTTCGTTAGAAAATTTTTACGTTTGGATAGTTAATTAAGTAAAAATGACTAAATTGAAAAGGGTGTAAAAGTAACTAAAAAGATTAAATAGCTCAATTGTTAAATGAGGAGGGACATAAATTGCAAATAAGCCCAAAATAACTGGGCTTCATAAGCCGAGAAAAATCAGGAGAATTGGTGAAATAAGGGCAAAATGGGAAAATAATAAAATTTACTAAAATAAAAATGGGACCAAATTAGAATATCTAGAATTCTCTTCATATTTCTTCATTATCATCAGCCAAAAACATCCTAAGGGTTTATTCAAGCTGGTATTTCATAATTATTGCACCAAGTGAGTTAATCCTTGCCTTTTTCTTATTATTTTTGTGTTTTTAAGACTTTTACAACTAGGTCCTACTATTAAATTCATTAGTTTTTTATTTCATGGATGAAATTGAAAGTCACCATAGTTGAGTGCTGTAATTTTATGATGAAATAGCATGAAATTGAAGCTTTAATTTGTTTATGAGATGATTTTACTAGGTAATTTCAATATAAATTGATTTTTAGGACCTAATTGTGAAAATGTTTGAAATTAGAGTTCAGTGCCGAAATTCTGATTCCCAAAGGTTATAAATTAGTTTAAAGTGATAGAATTAAGTGTTAATTGAGAAAATCAGCTCAATTGAGAGGCTAATTGAGTAGTGACGAAATTATCATTTATTAAAACCCTAGTGGAAAAATGATAATAAACATCTTGCACTAAAACAGTTTTGGACAGCAGCAGTAGACTAACTTTGAAAAATCACCATAAATTTTGCAAATCGAATTAGATGATGAAAAAAATATGGAATTAAATCTTATTAAGTCTAGTTTCTCATAGAAGAAACAGTGTAAGCAATGGAAATATAAAACATGAGATATAATAAATTTTGTGAGATAAGGTCAGAATGAATTTGGGTTCCCCTGTTCTGAATTTGAAAAATCATCAAAAATTGGAGAAAAATAATTAGGGGTTAAAATTTATATTTTAAAGTTATTAATGAGTCTATTTTCAATAGAAACAAACAGAAACATCATCCAATTTTTTTACTAAGAGATAATTAATTTTTAGCAAAGAAAGGTCGAAGCTGTCAGATAGCAGAACAGGGGTACTGTCAGATAGCAGAACAGGGGTAAGTTTGAAGATTTAACTCTACTTATTGAATGAACAAAAAATTTTGAAAATTTTATGGTAGAAATTTATTTGAGTCTACTTTCAGAAACATCAAGCGGTTTTTAATTTTGAATTCTGTAGATTGAGATAAAAATAATTCAGTGACTACGACTCAAGTACACAACTTTGAATGAACTATAAATAATAGTGGAATTATAGAGAATGCTACATATGAACATGAAATGTATTAAATTAATGATTAAATTTATTTATTTAGATCCAAAAAATTCAAATACGAAGCTAGATCGAGGAAAAGAAAAAGTTCGGGATTAGTAGATTTTTGTATACGAACAAGTATCGAGGTAAGTTCGTGTAACTTGAATTATATTCTTAAATGCTTCAAATGTTGTTATTTATGTGACTATGATTTGAATGTTCACTGTATGGAAATTGATGAAACATTGATATATTTGATAAAAAGGGGAAGAAATCCCAGTTGAATGAAAGGAAAATTTGATGGATCTCTGAAAAGGAATTGATAGTAAAAAGGATCTAGCCCGGACGGGTGATCCTATCTTGATATAGCCCTCCCGAAGAATATGTGGAACGGGTAATCTGAATTAGGGTTTGAATTTAGCCTGAACTGGTAATTCAGATCCAAACTCATTAGAGTAATTGTCATTGCAGGGGATTTAGCTTGGACTAGTAATCCCGACAATACTTTATAAGTTTATATTACAGGGGATTTAGCCTGGACTGGTAATCCCGCTGTAAGGATGAGGTTCGGGGGAGTGTGCTCTCTGAAAAGGAAATGTACGCACATGAATATGAATTGATGGACCTGGATTTGTACACTAAAGTGTACCCCTGAAAATCCATCGAAATTTTGAGAAATTCAATGGGATAAATAAGGAAAAATAACAAGGGTTGGAAATCATGGTATTGATGAGCTCATGAATCATGGTATATATTATTGATACATGGAAATTCTTGGACTAACTTGAATGTTGAGTTTGTGCATGATAGGGTAATAATGCATTGAATGGATATGTGAATGTTTATTGCATTATTTTGAAAATATTAGGTAAGTATAATTCTTGTTACATTAGCTTACTAAACACGAAGTGCTTACCCTATTTCCTTTTCCCCTATTTTGTAATGTTAAGAGCTCGAAGGTCAGATTCAGTCGGAGACACATCACACTATCAACCTCAAGATTTCGGTATATAAAGAAACTTTTTTTGGAAATCAATGGCATGTATAAGCTAATAAAGTAAATGTTATTGTCAAATGAATGTAAGGTCAGCCATTGGTATGGCTAACAAATCTTGGTTTTGGTATATGATGAGGTTATCTTATAAATATGCATGAATCTATTTGAAAATATGTTAAATTGAATTAGTTGATGTGGATTGGTCTCGGTTTAAGATTGAAGGGAAGGTTAGATATCTATAAAGGGGTTACATTGAGTTAAAAATTCGTAAACTCCGGTAATGCCTCGTACCCTATTCCGACAACGAATACGGCTAGGGGTGTTACATTTGTTGGTATCAGAGCTACGATTTAGCTAGTTCTCGGATTGACGTAACAAATACGGGATTAGCTATACATGCCATTTAAAGTATTACTGATAGTGTGATATCTCCTGATCATTTAAATGTGTTTTTCTTATAGTAAATTTCTGCCGACGGAGCTCAATCCGAGGAAGCTAAGAGTCATGCCCCGACTCCAAAACGGACACAGAAAGAAGCTGAAGTTACTAGTAGTACAAGGCCTGTATCTGAGGGCCAAGGTGAGGAGGCAAAACGAGCCTTCTTTCAAATGATGAATGAATGGTTTAGTCAATACTTAAGAACTAACCCTGTAATGCAACAAGCTCAAACTCCCTCTCCTACTCCTCCACTAGTTCCCGAGATCCCATAGGGTATAGGTACTGAATCTGGCAGAAAAGGGAAAGCTCCAGTAGATAAAATCTAAAAATATGGGGCCAAAGAATTCTGAGCAATAGTTAATGATGATCCCAAACGGGCTGAATTTTGGTTAGAGAATACTACTCAAATTTTGGAGGAATTATCTTGTACACCAGAAGAATGTTTGAAATGTGCCGTCTCACTGCTAAAAGACATAGCTTACCATTGGTGGAATACTAAAGCTTCAGTTTTTTCGAAAGAATAAAATACATAGGAATTCTTTCAGAATGAATTTAAAAAGAAATATATCAGCTAGAGGTTCCTTGATCAGAAAAGAAAAGCATTTCTTGAGCTGAAACAGGGCAATAGATCAGTATCTGAGTATGAAAGAGAATTTGTTCGATTGAGTAAATATACTCGAGAATGGGTACAGTTAGAAGCAGAAATGTGCAAACGGTTCGAAGAAGGATTGAATGAAGACATTAAGCTACTGATCGAAATTCTAGAAATTCGAGAGTTTACTACATTGGCAGAGAGAGCTTATAAAGCGGAAGAATTGAGCAAAGAGAATAAACAAGCTGAGAGGGAAGCTTGAATTTTTAGTAAAAAACCGATGGGAAAATCCCATTTTTTTGCTCCAAAGAAATTGAAGAAGTACCAAGATCATTCTACCTCAGCCATAAGGTATTCAGGTAGAGAGCGAGGTTCTCAACCCACTAACCCAAGATCTTCCACTACATCAGTAACCAGTGTTGGCAGTGTTGGTACCCCTAAGCCGAGATGCCAGTACTGTAATAAAGCTCATTTTGGAGAATGTCGGTTGAAAAGTGAGGCTTGTTATCGATGCGATTCTTTCGACCATTTCCTCAGAGATTATCCAAAAGGGGGTGAAAAAGAAGCTGAACAGATATCTAAGCTGAGTAATCTAGTTTCGAGGGGTAGACCACCTCGACCATCTGGTAATGTCAGTGGTAGCCAAGGAGCTACGAAAGATACTGCAGGCAAGCCTGAGGCACTTGCACCTACTAGGACATATGCCATTCGTGCCAGAGAAGATGCCTCAGCACTCGATGTTATTATTGGTACATTTTCTTTACTTGTCACTGATATTACTGCATTAATTGATCACTGTTCTACGCATTCATATATATGTATAAAGCTTGCATGTGTTAAAAATTTATCTATTTAACCTATAGAATCTGTGGTTGAAGTCTCGAACCCCTTGGGCTAATCTGTTTGGTGGATAAAATTTGTAAAAATTATCCACTAATGGTAAGAAGTTATTGTTTCCTGGCTGATTTGATGTTACTGCCATTTGATGGATTTGACCTGATATTGGGCATGGATTGGCTAACCCAGCATGATGTAGTAGTAAATTTTAGACAGAGATATATTGTGCTAAAATGTCAGAATGGTGAGTTGCTCTCGGTTAAATCTGATCAGACAGAGTGGTTATCTGATATGATTTCAGTGATTGCAACATAGAGGTATGTCAAAAAAAGGTATGATGCTTACACCAAGGTATCTGAGTCAAAGATACAAGCAGTGTCAGTGGTATGTGAATTTTTCGATATGTTTCCAGAGGAATTACCAGGGTTGCCACCAGAAAGAGAAGTAGAATTTTCTATAGATTTGATTCTGGGAACTACTCCGATTTCCATAGCTCCGTACCGGATGAATCCTACAGAATTAAAGGAGTTAAAGACACAATTACAGGAACTTGCTGATAAGGGTTTTGTTCGATCGAGTCATTCACCTTGGGGTGATCTGGTTCTGTTTATGAAAAAGAAAGATAGGTCTTTGAGACTATGTATCGACTATCAGTAGCTTGATAAAGTAACCATAAAGAATAAGTACCCATTACCCCAGATTGATGATTTATTTGATCAGCTGAAAGGTGCTACAGTGTTTTCAAAGATTGATCTCTGATCGAGTTATTATCAGCTACGAATAAAGGAGTCAGATGCGCCAAAAACAACCTTCAAAACCAGGTACGGGCAGTATGATTTTCTGGTTATGCCATTTGGGCTAACTAACGCACCTGCAGTATTCATGGATTTGATGAACTAGATATTCAGATCTTACTTAGACAGATTTGTGGTAGTATTCATAGATGATATTCTAGTCTATTCTCGAGATGAAAATGAGCATGCAGAACATTTGAGAATAGTGTTGCAAATTCTGCGTGAAAAGAAGCTTTATGCTAAATTCAGTATATGTGAATTTTGGCTCCGAGAAATGGGTTTCATTGGACATATTGTATTCGCTGAAGGCACCAGAGTAGACCCAAGTACAATCTCAACTATTATTAATTGGAGATCACCGAAGAATGTATTTGAAGTTAGAAGTTTCTTGGGTTTAGCTGGTTATTATCGGAGATTTGCGCAGGGGCTCTCTATGATAGCTTTTCCAATGACTCGATTATTGCAGAAAGATGTAAAGTTCGAGTGGACTGATGAATGTCAGTAGAGTTTCGACCGATTGAAAGATCTACTAAAGAAAGCACCTGTATTAGTGCAGCCTGAATCGGGTAAGGAATTTGTTATTTACAGTGATGCCTCATTAAATGGTTTAGGTTGGGTCTTGATGCAAGAAGGTAAAGTAATAGCCTATGCTTCAAGACAACTTAAACCACATGAAAGAAATTACCTAGTACATGATCTTGAATTAGTTGCTATTGTATTTGCGCTAAAGATATGGCGGCATTACTTGTACGGTGAGAAATGTCATATTTATACTGATCATAAAAGCCTGAAATATCTGATGACGCAGAAAGATTTGAATTTGAGACAGCGCAGGTGGCTTGAACTGATAAAAGACTATGATTTGATTATTGATTACCATCCGGGTAAGGCTAATGTTGTAGCTGATGCTTTGAGCCAGAAATCTCTATTTGCTTTACGATCTATGAATACCCGGTTGTCACTGACTGATGATGATTTAATCATAGATGAATTGAGAGCTAAATCGACATTTCTACAGCAAATATGTGAAGCTCAGAAGAATGATAAGAAGTTACAAGTTAAACAGGCACAGTGTGAGTCAGGTATTGATTTAGAGTTTCAGATTGGTTCTGATGGTTGTTTATTATTCAAAGGCAGAGTTTGTGTATCGAAGGATACAAAACTCATACAGAAGATTCTACAGGAGGCTCATAGCAGTAATATGTCTGTACATTTTAGGAGTAATAAAATGTATAATGATCTGGAAAAGGTGTATTGGTTGTCGGGTATGAAATGTGGTATCTCTGAGTTTGTATCAAAGTGTTTGGTATGTCAGTAGGTTAAAGTTGAACATCAGGTACCTTCGGGGTTACTTTAGCCAATCACTATACCGGAATAGAAATTGGAAAGAATCACTATGGATTTTGTATCGGGGTTACCGTTGTCTCTGAGGAAAAAAGATGTCATTTGGGTGATTATTGACCGATTGACAAAGTCAGCGCACTTTATTCCGGTATGTATGGATTATTCTTTAGATAAACTGGCTGAATTGTACATATCTAAGATTGTCAGGCTACATGGAGTGCCTGTTCCATTATATCGAATAGAGATCCCTTATTTACGTCTTGTTTCTGGGACAAATTGCAAGAAGCCCTGGGTACTCAGTTGTATTTCAGCACTGCATTTCATCCTCAGACAGATGGCCAAACTTTAATTCAAGTATTGGAAGATATGCTCCGATGTTGTATACTAGAGTTTGAAGGTAATTGGGAGAGGTATCTACCTTTGATTGAATTTTCTTACAATAATAGTTATCAATCTAGTATTAAAATGGCTCCGTATGAAGCTTTGTATGGTAGAAAATGTAGAACATCGTTATATTGGACAGAGCTCAGTGAAAAGAAGATACATGGAATTGATTTGATCCGGGAAACAAAAGAAAAATTAAAGGTTATTCGGGATAGTCTAAAAGCAGCTTCTGATAGTCAAAAATCATATGTCAATTTTTAACGATAAGAGATTGAATTCCAAGTCGGTGACAAGGTATTCCTGAAAGTGTCTCCTTGGAAGAAAATTCTTCGGTTCGGTCGAAAGGGTAAATTGAGCCCAATATTTATCGGGCCATATGAAATCATAGAAAGAATTAAACTAGTCACTTATCGATTGGCATTACCACCAGAACTTGATAGAATCCATAATGTTTTCATGTGTCTATACTACGACGGTATCGATTGAATCCTTCACATGTTATTTCTCCGACAGAAGTAGAGATTCAGCCGGATATGAGTTACAGTGAAGAACCAGTTAAGATTTTGGCTCGGGAGACAAAGGAGCTCAGAAATAAAAAGATAAATTTAGTGGAAGTATTATGGAAAAAGCATGGGATTGAAGAAGCGACATGGGAACCAGAGGAAACAATGAGGAAACATTACTCGAACCTCTTTACTGGTAAGATTTTCGAGGACGAAAATCCTTACAAGAGGGTGGGAGTTGTAATGGCCTAAATTCAAGGTTATAGGAATAGTGGTTTCGTAACCACAAATCCGATTTAAAGAGAAATTTATTTTAATATTTTTGCATGAATATTGATATGATAGGAAAATCCTATGAACATATCGATAGAAAAATTTTACCGATTCAGTGGTTAGTTAGAAAAAAAATTATTGAAGAAATTGGGTAAAAACAAGGTATCAAGACCTCAATCTCGTAAAATTAAGTAAAAAATATTTTAATAAATATTTATGAAATGTTAGTAATATGGTATTAAAATTTCATTAGAAAATTTTTACGTTTGGATAGTTAATTAAGTAAAAAGGACTAAATTGAAAAGGGTGTAAAAGTTACTAAAAGGATTAAATAGCTCAATTATTAAATGAGAAGGGACATAAATTGCAATAAGCCCAAAAGGAGATATTTTGGGTGGCATAAGTTGAGAAAAATCAGGAGAATTGGTGAAATAAAGGCAAAATGGGAAAATAATAAAATTTACTAAAATAAAAATGGGACCAAATTGGAATATCTAGAGTTCTCTTCATATTTCTTCATTATCATCAGCCAAAAACATCCTAAGCGTTTATTTAAGTTGGTATTTCATAATTTTTTCACCAAGTGAGTTAATCCCTGCCTTTTTCTTATAATTTTTGTGTTTTTAAGACTTTTACAACTAGGTCCTACTATTAAATTCGTTAGTTTTTTATTTCATGGATGAAATTGAAAGTCACCATGGTTGAGTGCTGTAAGTTTATGATGAAATAGCATGAAATTGAAGTTTTAATTTGTTTATGAGATGATTTAACTAGGTAATTTCAATAGAAATTGATTTTTAGGGCCTAATTGTGAAAATGTTTGGAATTAAACTTCAGTGCTGAAATTCTGATTCCCAAAGGTTATAAAGTAGTTTAAAGTGATAGAACTAAATGTTAATTGAGAAAATCAGGTCAATAGAGAGGCTAATTGAGTAGGGACAAAATTATCATTTATTAAAAGCTTAGTGGAAAAATGGTAAGAAACATCTTACACCAAAACAATTTTGGACAGCGGCAATAGACTAAATTTGAAAAATCACCATAAATTGTGAAAATGAAATTAGAAGATGAAAAAAATATGGAATTAAATCTTATTGAGTCTAGTTTCTCATAGACTATCGGTGTAAGCAATGGAATTATAAATCATGAGATATAATAAATTTTGTGAGACAGGGTCAGAATGAATTCGGGTTCCCCTATTTTGACTTTGAAAAATCATCAAAAATTGGAAAAAAATAATTAGGGGTTAAAATTTACATTTTTAAATTACTAATGAGTCTATTTTCAATAGAAACAAACAAAAACATCATCCAAATTTTTTACTAAGAGATAATTAATTTTTAGCAAAGAAAGGTCGAAGTTGTCAGACAGCAGAATAGGGGTAAGTTTGAAGATTTTACTGTACTTATTGGCTGAACAAAAAATTCTAAAAATTTTATGGTAGAAAGGTATTTGAGACTAGTTTCAGAAACATCAAGAAGTTTTTAATTTTGAATTCTGTAGATTGAGATAAAAATAATTCAGTGACTACGACTCAAGTACACAACTTTGAATGAACTATAAATAATAGTGGAATTATAGAGAATGCTACATATGAACATGAAATGTATTAAATTAATGATTAAATTTATTTATTTAGATCCAAAAAATTCAAATACGAAGCTAGATCGAGGAAAAGAAAAAGTTCGGGATTAGTAGATTTTTGTATACGAACAAGTATCGAGGTAAGTTCGTGTAACTTGAATTATATTCTTAAATGCTTCAAATGTATGTTATTGATGTGAATATGATTTGAATGTTCACTGTATGAAAATTGACAAAACATTGATATATTTGATAAAAATGGGAAGAAATCCTGGTTGAATGAAGGAAAAATTCGATGGATCTCTCAAAAGGAATTGATGGTAAAACGGGTCTAGCCCGGACGGGTGATCCTATCTTGATATAGCCCTCCCGAAGAATATGTGGAAAACGGATTTAGCCCGGACGGGTAATCCAAATTAGGGTCTGAATTTAGCCTGGACTAGTAATTCAGATCCAAACTCATTAGAGTAATTGTCGTTGCGGGGGATTTAGCCTGGACTGGTAATCCCAACAATACTCCATGAGTTTATATTATAGGGGCTGGACTGGTAATCCCACTGTAAAAATGAGGTTCGCGGGAGTGTGCTCTCTGAAATGGAAATGTGCGCATATGAATATGAATTGACGGACCTAGATTTAAAAATCCATAGAAATTCCGTGAAATTCAATGGGATAAATAAGGAAAAATAATAAGGGAATGGAAATCATGGTATTGATGAGTTCATCAATCATGGTATATATTATTGATACATGGAAATTCTTGGACTAACTTGAATGTTGAGTTTGTGCATATTAGGGTAATAATGCATTGAATGGATATATGAATGTTTATTGCATTGTTTTGAAAATATTAGGTAAGTATAATTCTTGTTACATGAGCTTACTAAGCACAAAGTGCTTAGCCTATTTCCTTCTCCCCTATTTTGTAGTGTTAGGAGCTCAGAGGTCGGATTCGGTCGGAGACACATCACACTATCAACCTTAAGATTTCGGTATATAAAGAAACTTTATTTTGGAAATCAATGGCATGTATAAGCTAATAAAGTAAATGTTAATGTCAAATGAATGTAAGGTCAGCCATTGGTATGGCTAACAAATCTTGGTTTTGGTATGTGATGAGGTTATCTTATAAATATGCATGAATCTATCTTGAAAATATGTTGAATTGGATTAGTTGATGTGGATTGGTCTCGGTTTAAAGTTGCAGGGAAGGTTAGATATCTATAAAGGGGTTATATTGAGTTAAAAAAATTAATTCGTAAACTCCGATAATGCCTCGTACCCTATTACGGCAACGAATACGAGTAGGGGGTGTTACAGGTTTATAATTTTTTGGACACTTTGTATAAAGGCAATATGAGATAGATTTATAGTTTTAGTTCTAATCATTATTTTATTATAACTATTTTGGGATTGGACTTATGGAATGACGGTTTTGCTTTTGGACTTCGCTTCTCGACATTTTGATGTTTGAGATTGAGGTTGATACTGCATGTTAGGTATTCTCGATGAAAATGTATTGATATGGCATGACAAATACTTAAAAGATATTTGTAAGTTTAGTTAAATTAGACATTAATTGTATGTTGAGTAGGAATATGTTTTGAGCATGAAAAACATTTTAACTTGTTAAATTTTAGCATTCTGGGTAAAAGTATCTATAATGAGACCAAAATATCGATACCAACTTGTTTAGTATCAATACTTTTTCTATTTTTTGAGAATTTTAAAAATGGCCCTTATTATGGATAAATCTATTTCTGTTGTCGATTAAATGTTTAATTAGTCATGAACTCATCTTTAAATGTTAATTGTAATAGTTTGCCTATGTATAAGTTCCGATATGTAACAACCTGATTTTCAGTGGTGTCAAAAATAGCAGTTTTGGGACCACAAATCTGACGAGTAAGTTCTATAATTAGTATTTAAATCATACGAGTCAATAATAATTTTTATATTAAATTTTGATTTGATGAATTTAACCAATTAAATTAAAAGTTAGTATAAGTGGTTCGGTTCAAAAGTCAAATGGTTAATGAAAATGAGGTATTAGGACCTCGTTTTCATAATTTAGGGTCGTAAATATTTTTATTAAAAATTTACAAGGTTGTATTATAGGTGAATTGAAGTTTGGTTCGGTAATTTTGATAATTGATTGCTTCATTAAGGTAAAAGGATTAAATTGTAAAAGAGCTAAAAGTTAATCGTTGTAGATTTCAAATGCTAAAATGACCAAAATGGTAATTAAACCATGGTCAAAAAGTCCAAGCGGTGGTGGATATGATTAAATCCATTAACTTTTGGGCTTTTTTTCTCATTTAGTCCTAACTAGTTTAGGATTAAACTGAAATTAAGCATGTTTAGTTAAAATTTAAAATAATTAAAGGACTAATTGTGCAATTCAACCCAACTTAAATAGTAATTATACCATTTGAATAGTAGTGGATGGTTTTAGACTTGAAAATGTTAAAGATCTGAATGTAAATTAAAAGGGATATAATTATAACTAGGTAAATAAATAATTTATAACTAAAATAAAGTAAAATTAGAGGTGATTTTTCTTGTTTCTTCTTCCTAAAAACCCCAAACACCATGGTTGAAGCTAAAAAAGTATTCATCCAAGCTTAGGGCCTTTGATTTGGTAAGCAAAGCTTCCCATTTTTAGTAACTTTATGTTTTTGAGCTCGTATTAACTTAATCTAGTTAATCCGAGGACTAATTTGTAAAACTATCAAATGCATTAGGTTATGTCATTGATGAGTTTGAGTTATTCATGAAGTTTTATGAAATTTTATTGAGTTTTGTTGTTAGTTAGGACAATTTTGTAAAGTAGTTTTTGACGATTTTAACGTTAAGGACTAAATTGTTAAAGCGGTAAACTTACTTGTACTTGGTGTGAAATAATTGCAAATAGGGGCTATATAGAGACTTTTGAATAATCATTCAAGGTGTGTTTTAAATAAAAATGGTTAATTTGCATGTTTGGGGCTTAAGGACTAAATTAAATAAAAGTGAAATGTTGAGGGCAATTTTTTAAAATGTAAAAAAGAACATAATTTCATAAAATGAATTAATTTTGCTGTTAGAATTAGTGAATTGAATGAAATTATTATTTTAGATCTTGAACGAGTGGAAAACCAAGGAAAAGAGAAAATTACTGACTAGCCCTTGTACTTTGTCGTTGTTGCAGGTTAGTCTAGTAAGTTCGTTCGATTTAATTTGCGTTCCTTTATAAATAATTTATATGAATTTAATTGCATACTTTTGGACAATTATTTATGTGTGCAATTGGAAATGAAATAATGAATTGATATAATGTCAATCACTGATTGAGATACTCTGAATCATTACTGCAAATCAATCTTGTAAGTTCGTATTGTTATTTCTATATTATATCTATATATTTCATGTTTATTATGATTATATTCAATGTTATACTTAACTATGGACTGATTGGAGATTACATGATAAATGAATATGAATATAAACTATCAGCCCTCCGTTGTTTTCTTTTCCTCCCGCACCTTTCCATCCGTCCACGGCTATTTTATTGTTAATCTTGTCCTCGCCCTTTTGTTAGCAGCTCCTTCAGCCAATGATACAGACTATAGCGATGGCTGAGATCCTGAATGTATTTCCGATTCTCTACAGCTTGTGTGAGCAACATCGTGAGCCAGAGACTATTTAGCAGGTACTATGTACCGGTGATACAGATCAAAATGATGGGTTGAGATCCTACATTTGTTGCGAATTCTCTGTAGCTTGTGTGAGCAGCATTATGAGCTGGTCAAAACTCTGAAATTAACTCAAAGGAGTGATAATGACTGAGAATGGGATGTGAATTAATACACTATGCAATTCTCACATATTGTGAGTTATGATTGATGGGAATTCTGATAATAACCTCGTTAACAGGAAAGCTGTTCATTAATCTTATATTTGAATAATTATTAAGTTTGATTTGGTAAGCTTTACCGTTTAATCAACAAACTTACTAAGCTTTACGAAAGCTTACTCATGTTATTTGTCTTATTTCTTATAGACATGTTTTTTTTATCAGAAGATCGGATCAGTTCAAAGAATCACACTATCTAGGGATCATTTGGTAACTTTTGAATACATCTTGGCTTATATGGCACGTAATAGGAGCATTCAGTTATGTTCTATAATGTTTCATAAGTACATGTAATCTATCTCGGGTTGTGCATTTTCATGTTGTGGTATGATAGGTAAAATATGGTATGTATGTTTACTTCCATGTTTATGCATAAGTGAACAAACTTGAGATTGTAGTTGTGGCTTGAATTAAGTATGTATAAAGGAATTGAAGGTAAGTTATATTTGGTACAATGTGGCTTGTTTAATGTAACTAAGTAGGAAAATATTAGGTGAATGATATGTGGTGTCATTGATGACACATTGGTTAGGTCTTTGGTTGTTGATTTGGTATATGTTGGTAGTTTTTGAATGTGTTTTAAAGTCTTGTGATCATATGTTATAAGTTGGTTTAGGTACCTAAGGATTTGGATGAAAAATGAGCATGATTTTGGTCACTTTTGGGTACACACACAGCCTAAGACACGGGCTATCACATGGTCATGTGTCACAGACAAGCAGCCCACATGGGCGAGTACCCCTAGCGTGTTAGGTGCAGCCTTCACACGGGTTGAAACGAGGCCTGGGACATGGCTATGTAACCCAAGTCTGTAAGTTACACGGCCCATATACACGGGCGTGTGAGATCACACACAAGTGTGTAGGATGACCACATAACCATATCCGGAGCCACACGATCTGGGCTCTATCACACGGCTTGGAGATACAGCTGTGTGACCCCTTCTTTGAAAATTTTTATTTTTTCCCTGAAATTTTTTATTTGTTTTGTAATACTTCTAACCCGAATCCGTAGTCGGAATAGAGTTACAGAGCATTACCAGTGATTGCAAATCAAACGAACAGAAATTTCAAACATTTATAACATGTTAATAATCACATCAAAACCAATTAAAATCATAATACTGTCCCTTATAAAAGCCCTCAAGACCCAAAATATGCACTAGAAACAAGGCTGGACTAAATCAAAAAATCTGAGAATTTTTTGGAAAACATTGAAAATTTTCAAACCTGCAAGGGTCACACAACTGTTTGGCCAGTCCATTTGACTCACAAAGCCAAGAGACACGCCCGGGTCTTAGGCCATATGGGCATCCGAAATAGGGACACACGGCCGTGTCCCAGCCCGTGTAACTCTCTGACTTGGTCACACGGCCAAGCCATACGCCAGTGTGCTAGGTTGTGTACCCTTCGAAGTAACCTTACACGTCCGTGTGCCAGGCCGTGTAATAGCCTGACTTGCAACCCTTTGAAAGCTACAGGGGACACATGGCTGTGTCACCTGGTTGTGTGTCACACACGGCTAAGACACACACACGTGTCTTTGCCATGTAGATGAAAATAGGCTATTTTATAAGCTATTTTTCTCACCCAAATTGGCATGTACCTTCAGCCACAATTACATATACTTACAAGCCATATCAAGGCCTCCAAATCAAGCATAAACAAACCTTAAACATATGGTAAATTCACATACAACCAATATGAACTTAGGCACTGCAAATGACAATTTATAAACATGTCTAACTATGTGTTCAATATAATCAAATGATCAACTAACATATATGCATAATTTGCATCAAAACTTACCATGTAACTCCCTTACCATTTGGTACCACAATTACCATTCTTTAACTAGCATCAATTTACCATATAAATCATGTCTACTTAAGTACCAATCTACCACAAGTCATTATATCACAAGACATATGTATTAAATGCTCATTTAGCTATCATTTACCTTTCATAATTCAACCACACGTCAACCCTATTAAGGCATTTTATTTACATATCAAAATATGCCAAAACACAAGCCAAATCGTTTGGCCACAATGCAAACCAACCAAATGGTCATTGCCAATGAACAAAACACATATAGGCCAACATTAGCCAAAACAACCTATACAAACCATTATAACCAAAATTAAATAAACTGAAAGTACCAAAAGAGCCGATGGATAGTGTGATATAGCTCCGACAAGCTTCCAACCCGAACAAGCTTTCGGTTCACTATAAAACACGAAAAATACACAGAGTAAGAATTTAAACTTAGTAAAGTCGTATAACATAGAATTTAACTTACCATTTATTCACATATAAGGTAAGTAAACAAAGCATATCCCAACATATATTGGCCAAATGCCTAAGCACATATACATCAACCATGTTAGTCATGTCAACACATATATAAACCAAGTCTTGGATAAGCTCAACAATTAATCAAATTTTATATACATGTATCATCCATTTCATATACCTATATACCATGCAATTCATATGTATACCTGTAATAGTTCGTATCAAACTCATGTCTTATTGTATCAGAACATTGCCCATTAAACCATTTAGAATATCGTTGGATACTCGGGATAGTTCACACATAGTGTGCTAAACTGTAATCTATCAATTCCCATACATGTATGCTCATACGAGCTATGAATTGGTATGCTTTCATGAGCTGTATATCAATAAGCTCATACGAGCTGAGAATTGGTAATCTCTCACGAGCTGTAATCGGTAATCCCTAATGACATGTCATTTGTATCCTACGAATTCCTAAGGTTCAAACGGGACTCGGTAATCGTCATACATCGTTGGATATGCGGTCGGTATTTATACATGGATATTATACAAATCACATACATATAATTCAATTAAAAACATATAAATACTCAATTTAAATACACAAATTTACCCTGTCGAGTATACGTAGATACAGAGGCGATTAATCCAAGACTTTCTCTTTGCCCCAATCTAACTCCGTACGAGGTTTAACTGGATCTATATGGATAAATTTAACTCAATTTAATATATAATTCATTCAATTTAGTCCAACACATTTTTTGAAAAAATTACCATTTTGCCCCTATACTTTTAATTCTATGCAATTTAGTCCCTATGCTCGGAAAATGAAATTCATACAATTTTCCCCCTACCTAAGCGTAGCCAATTTTTATACATGCTTATAGCAGTCCACATGTTTCACAAATTCAAAATTTTACCATAAATTTATCACATTTTTCAATTTAGCCCCTAATTGAATATTTCACCAAAAATCCATTTACAAAAGTTGTTTATCTAACAACTACCATTCATTTTCCATCATAAAACTTCAAAAATCAAGCATGTTAATCAATTGTAAAAAATTCAAGCTTGTAAAAAATACATACCAAATTGGAAAAAAATAAGCTTGTAAAAAATTCAAGCTTCCATGCCTAGGTTTTCTTTTCAAATTCGGTGGAAGATGGTGAAAATGGATGCTAATTGTTTGTTTTATTTATTTAATTATAACATTAATTACTAATTCCTAAAATTAACCTTAATAATTCATTCAAATTTAAATATTGCCAAACCATTATCATCCACTTACATAAAAATGATCTAATTACCATATAATGACCTCCAATTTAAAGTCCTATAGCTATTTAATACCTTTAGCTATTAGAACTCAACTTTTGCACTTTACACAATTTAGTTCTTTTTATTAAATTAAGCATGTAAATGGTAAAATTTCTAAACAAAATTTTTATACAGTATTTCTATCATGTTGTAGATTGTAAAATAATAATAAAATAAATTTTCAACTTCAAATTTGTGGTCCCGAAACCATAGTTCTGATTTCACTAAAAACGAGTTGTTACATGTTTCGAATTGGTCGCTGATTATTTTTAAATTATTTTAAAGTCCCATAAATGTATGTATTATTCCAATGTGAATTGTTATGAAATTATGTTAATTAAATTGGTAAGTTGATGCTATCTGTTATTGATTGTTCTGGATTGTTTAGTGATACGTTGTAACCCTAATCCGACGATGGGTACGAGTTATGGGCGTTATATTTAGTGGTATCAGAGCTATAATTTAGTCAATTCTCGAACTAAATGTAGTGTGTTTGAAATCTAGAAATTACATGCCATATAAACATGAGATATTGTGATATTGATTAATTCGATCTAACCCATGTTTCCTTGTAGATTTTAATGATGGCATCTGATTATGAACGTGATGAAACTAATGATGTCAACAGTAACATTTCGACTATAGACTCTGGAGCAATGTATGGTATACTGATTCTACAACTATTTGAAAATGAGGGTAATAATATTTTCTTATAGATTTAATGAATGTTAATAGAATCTGATCATATTGACCTTGATGAGGTAAAAGATAAAGGTAATATTTTGACTTTAAAACAGTAGGTACGTTATAGTTTATTGGCTTTGTAAATGTCTAATAGTGAAGAAAAATGTCTTTTTGATTTAATGCGCCAGTGGTTTACAGAATTAATACGAGTTAATTTAGTGGCCTTACAACCTCTACCCCCTAATATGTTCCTTATGGCATCCTTAGGTCCTCAGCAGACTGAAATAGTTCAACAACTTTCGATTAATCAATTAGAAGGTATGATACTGGGGAATTTAGAGGTAAAATAAGTGATGACTCAATTAGAACTAGGTATTGGTTTGGAAATATCCAGGGAATTTTAAAGATATGGCTTACTTCATTGATGATTATCTCAGATACGTCATGTTTTTGATAAATAGACAGGGTTTATAATTGTTTGTCGACATTAACAGTGGTTGTACTAAGAGATAGAATTAAATAGGATTTCTTTAGATTTGAATTCAGAAGAGAAATATTATCAAATGTCATCGGGACTGGAATTTTCACATGTCAATAAAGATAATCGAGCAAATCGTGTTTGTGAATAGTGTTAAACAGTATCTACATCTTAGAAAGGCAAATGCCCTGGTCAGAGTAATAACATTGGAATTAAATATAATGGGATCAAAGACACAGTTGTTAGATCTAAAGCTACTGCATTTGATATTATTTTTGGTACGTTCTATCTCTTTGATATTATTTATTTCATATACACTGGGTGATACTGCAACAACTTACTCATATATTTGCACTACATTAATAATGGATACGGATCTATTTCTTGATTCAACTGAGTTTAATATTCGAGTCATAATCCAATGGGTTAGAGTGTAATGGTTATTCTGGGAATAGATTGGCTAAAGTTATATGATATTGTAGTAGATTGTAAACTGAAATGAATTGATTTGAAACGTCAAACTGGTGAAATGATCATAGTAAGTCTAGTAAATCAGATAGTACAACCAGAGTTATTTTAGTTATCTCTATACAAAAAATGATTTGGACGATTGTAAAATATTTTTACTATATTATATATATCTTTCTACCTGATACTTAAGAAATAAGGTCAAAGATTTATCTTGTACTGATTGCTAAAGGGTTTCTTGATCTCTTTCCTGAAGAAATTCTGGATTTTTGTTTAAATGTAAAAATTGAATAAATTCAGGACAAATAATAAATATATTTTATCTCGTATAGATAACCCATTTAATCAATTAAAAAAGTATAACAGCGTTTTCGAAGATAAATACAGATCTGGTTATTATTAGTTGCTAGTTAAAGTTTGTGATATGCTAAAAACTATTTTTGAACTTGATGTGACCATTATAAATTCTAGTAATATTGTTTGGATTAATTAATGTCTCATTAATTTATAAACTGATGAATTGGTTTACCAATTTCATTCAGATAATTTGTGGTTGTTCTTATTGATAATATCTTGATTCAGATTAAGACAAAATCCATGTACACTCAGCATTTGAAAATTGTATAATAGACTTAGTGCGAGAAATTGTTATGTGAAAGTTAGTAAATGTGAGTTGACTTAGCGAGGATGGTTTTCTTTATTATGTAAATTTAGTAAATGGAATTTGTATAGATCCGAGTAAACTCTCTTCTGTTGTTAATTAGAAACCCTGTAAATGTCTCTGAAAGTTATGACCAGCTTAAAGTCTTACTGAATGGAAGTTTTATACTGACTCAGCCTAAATCCTGAAAGGAATATGTTGATTATAGTAATGATTTTGTATTAGAAAAATTGATACTAGTGTTCCGCAAAGAATTCGGGAATTGTAAGAAGATGACTTGAAAGTTAATAGCCAAGTGAAGGCAAATCCAGAGTGATTTGTCTACAGGATTTACAGTGAATACGGATGGTATGATGTAATTTTGTAACTGATTATGTTTTCTGAATAATCCGAAGTAACGAGATATTCATCTGAGATCCACAGTAGTACATACTATATTTCCAATAAACTGAACATCAAGTACCGTCATAATTATTATAGCCCAACATGACTCCTGAGTGGAAATAGTAGCGAGTCATGAGGGATTTGGTATCTGGTATTCCGTTATCACCCAGAAAGAAATATTGACCTGGGTTATGGTTGATAGATTGACAAAGTCATCTCATTTACTCCAGTCAGAACTGATTATCCACTTGAGAATGAGCCGAGTCATATGTCACAGAGATTGTCAGATTGCATGGAGTGTCATTGTTTATTATTTCTAATATTGATCTGAGAATTACTTCTATATTTTGAATAAACTTCGCGAGACTCTAAACATTAAAATTAATTTTAATACAACATTTTATCCATGGACAGATGGACAATCAAAGTGGGTAATACGAGTTCTGGAAGACATGTTACGATGCTACATTTTCGAATTTAAAGATAACTTGGAAATTTAAAACCCTGTTATACTGGTTGAATTGAGCGGAAAATTGAATATGAGACAGATCTGAGTAGTGAATCTGAAGATAAAGTTCGTGTTATTCGAGATGGTTATGGGATTGTTATCTTTCATATTCGGATAAGCTAGTGACAATTTCAGTTCATGAAGCAAACTTCTGTATAAACAGGTACTGCTAGGTAAAAATTTCGAGGATGAAATTTCCTAAGGGGGAAAGTTGTAACAGCCTGATTTTCAATGGTGTTAGAAATAGTGGTTTTGGGACCACAAATCCGACGAGTAAGTTCGTGTAAATGGTATTTAAATTATATGAGTCAAGAATAAATTTTATATTAAATTTTGATTTGATGAATTTAACCAATTGAATTAAAAGTTAGTATAACAGGTTTGGTTCAAAAGTCAAGTGGTTATTGAAAATAAGGTATTAGGACCTCGTTTTTGTAATTTAGGGTCGTAAATATTCTTATTAAATATTTATAGGGTTGTATTATAGGTGAATTGAAGTTTGGTTTGATAATTTTGATGATTGGTTGCTTAATTAAGGTAAAAGGATTTAATTGTAAAAGAGGTAAAAGTAAATTGCTATAGATTTAAAAAGATAAAAGGACAAAAATGGTAAGTAAACCATGGTTAAAAAGTCCAAGTGTGGTGGATATGATTAAATCCATTAACTTTTGGGCTATTTGCTCATTTAGTCATAATTAGTTTAGGATTAAATTGAAATGAAGCTTGTTTAGTTAAATTTTAAAACAATTAAAGGACTAATTTTGCAATTAAACCCTCTTTAAATAGTAACTATACCATTTGTATAGTAATGGACGGTTTTGGATTTGAAAATGTTAAAGATTTGAATGTAAATGAAAAGGGATATAACTGTAATTAGGTAAAGAAATAATTTATAACTAAAATAAAGCCAAATTAATGGTGATTTTTCTTATTTCTTCTTCTTAAAAACCCAAAACACCATGGATAAAGCTAGAAAGTATTTGGCCAAGCTTAGGCCCTTTGATTTGGTAAGCAAACATTGTTGTTTTTAGTCATTTTTATGTTTTTGAGCTCATATTAACTTAATCTAGCTAACCCGAGGACTAATTTGTAAAACTATCAAGTGTATTGGATTATGCCATTGATGAGTTTGAGTTATTCATGAAGTTTTATGAAAGATTATTGAGTTTTGTTGTTAGTTAGGACTATTTATTAAAGTAGTTTTTGACGATTTTAACGTTGAGAACTAAATTGTTAAAGTGGTAAATTTACTTGTACTTGGTGTGAAATAATTGCAAATAGGAGATGTATAGATACCTTTGAATAATCGATCAAGGTGGGTTTTAAATAAAAATGGTTAATTTGCATGTTGAGGGCTTAATAACTAAATTGAATAAAAGTGAAATGTTGAGGGCAATTTTGTAAAATCTCAAACAGAACTTAATTGCATAAAATGAATTAATTTTTCTATTAGAATTAGTGAATTTAATGAAATTATTATTTTAGATCTTGAACGAGTGGAAAATCGAGGAAAAGAGAAAATTACCGAATAGCCCTTGTACTTTGTTGTTGTTGCAGATTAGTCTGGTAAGTTCGTTCGGTTTAATTTTAATACCTTTATAAAGGTATTATATAAACCTAATTGCATAATGTTGGATTATTATTTATGTGTGCAATTGAAAATGGAAATAATGAATTGATATAATGTTGATTACTGATTGAGATACTCTAAACTGTTACTGCAAATCAATCCTGTAAGTTCGTACCGTTATTTCTATATTATATCTATATATATTTCATGTTTATTATGATTATATTCAATGTTATACTTAACTATGGACTGATTAAAGTTACATGATAAATGAATATGAATATTAACTATTAGTGTAACACCCTTAACCCCATCCCGTTACCGAAACATGATTACAGAGTATTACCAGTTATTACAACATATTTGCACATAAACAAGTATAAATGCAATATTATCCATCTAAATACAATAAATGGGTTCATAGTACTTTACAAGTATAATTAAACAAACCAGGACTCAATCGAAAGCTTAGGAAATTTTTCGTGAAATTTTAAATTTTTTCTTTTGAACAGTCCCACACACCCGTGTGGCTAGTTTAACATGCCCGTGCGGCTTGGGACACGCCCGTGTTCTCAACCCGTGTACAACACTAACTTTTAAACACGACCATGGCACACGTCCGTGTGGCTGCCCATGTACTAAA